>NC_143561.1:51185454-51490227 GCF_054136105.1 Typopeltis vanoorti
GGTTGGCAGTTGGGTAGGAGTCTGTGTCCAATGTATCTATCCTTTCATCTCATATATATATATATATATATATATATATATATTTGTGCATGTGTATATACAGGACTTGACAAATTATGCACAACCTACTTACCATGCAACAAATATACTCACCCAGGACTTCTGTTTTTATAATGATATTTCTCAATAGATCAGTAGGAGTTCCATAAACCAGTAAATGGTGCTGCATCTGTGTTTTTTTAAAGTTAAAGACTCCATTTTAAAAAGTTATTTTTTTTCCATAAAAATATATTTTGTTTGGTCTGCAGTTACTCACCAGCTGGCAAATCCTACTTGCCATGGCCATGTAGGCAAACATATTTGTTGAGCTGTGTGTGTGTGTGTATGTGTTTGTACATACATATATATATATATGTATTCTTTTTTACATACCCTTTTTATACTGCTCACAACAATAAGGAGAATATTTTGGTTTTCCTGTAAATTTTAAAGTTATAAAAATAATTTACAAATGTTAACACATTTATTTTAAAATATTCTTATCATACAACAGTGTAGAACACAGTTGTATAATAAGAACGCAGCTGTATACAAAATCATATTAAGACTTGTCTTAGCTGTATTAACATATGGGGGGGGAGGTATAAAAGTGCTTGTTGCACTCACTTCCACAGTGCATAATGATCACTTCAATTGTAAATTTTTGCACCTACCACCCATTATTTTGTTAAAAATGGCAGCACAACATGATATTCCGGAATCAATGGCTTGGAGAGCCATTGGTTTAAAAGCTGAACAAACACAGCAATTTGTCGCTCAAGCACGTCATGTATCTAAAAGCATAATTTTGCAACTTTGGAATCGCTTTCTGGAGATGGGAAATGTTTGCCGAAGACAGGGTCAAGGTCACCCATCATCAACAACTCCGAGAGGCAATGAGTATTTGTCATTACTTGCCAAAAAAAATGCCAATCCAATCGAACATGCCTGGGATGCTTTAGGTAGGTGCGTTTCTGCTCGAACAGTGTCACCATGATTGCTTCAAGAGCTCGAAATTGCTCTCACAGAAGAGTGGAGAAATATCCCACAAGAACTGCTTGATCATTTTATCTGGTCCATGCAATCAAGATGTACCGCTGTTTTGGCTGTTAATGAAAACTATACGCCCTAGTAAAAATTAACAAAAGCATTTTTGGCTATTCTTGTTGTTATTCTTGTTAAAATTATTTCATGCTAAAATGTATAATTTGTTAAATTTGTAATAAATATCAATTATTTAAACAATATCTCATCAATTACAGTCTATCTTTAGGTAAGAAATACTTATTCACGTATAAAATATCCAATAGTTATAATTATTTGCAGAAATTTATAATTATCCAACAGAAACTAAAATGTCCCCTAATTGTTTTGAGCTGTGTATATTCACTTTATTTGAATCATCATCATCATACGTATCAAGGATTTAGGCCTAGTATGGCCTGTTCTGGCCTTAGAAGTTATCGTTGAATCGTTTAAGAGTCCTGGTTTTCTTTTTCCTTATGGCTTGTACTTTAAGGCTTGTTTTGGTAATCTTTCTGTTTTCATTCTTTGAACGTGTTCCATCCATCTATGTTTATATTTTTTAATTTTTTCAATTACTGGTTCTTGGTTTAATTCTTTCATAATATCTTCATTTCTTTTGTGATCAAATAAGGTATACTTTGCAGTTTTTCTCATAAACTTCATTTCTGCTGTTGTTAATCTTTGTTTGTCTTTTTGTTTTATTGTCCAGATTTCGCTTCCATACATTAAGACCGGTAGGGCTAATGTATTGTATACTTTTAGCCTTGTTTGTTTTTGAAATAGGTTTGGTTTAAATATAGAGTTAATTACTCCTGTTACTTTTAAATATTTTGCAATTTTTATGTTTATATCTTTTTCATTTTCATAAGTGATCATATATCCTAGGTAGTTAAATGAATTCACCTGTTCTAAGATCTTGTTATCTAATACAATTTTAGTTCTTGCTGGAGCTTGTCCTTTAAAGGCCATAGTTTTTGATTTTTCCGTTGATATTATCATACCATAATCTTTGGATATCTCATTTAGATTTAAAATAGCTTTCTGTAAGTTATCTTCAGAATTTGTAATTATTATTTGGTCGTCTGCAAAGAGGAGAGTGTTTAAGTTAACTGTAGGTGAAAGTTTAATTCCTTGATGTAAATTTTTACTCTATTTTATTATTATTTCATTTAAGTAGATATTAAAAAGAGTTGCTGAGAGGGGACATCCCTGTCGGACCCCTTGGTTTATCTCTCTTGTATATGATAGCTCATGATTTAATCTTATTTGTATTTGATTATTTTCATATATGCTTGTGACAGCTTTTAGGATATTATTTGGTATTTGTCTTTCTTTTAATATGTTAAATAATATGTTTCTTTTAACTTTGTCAAATGCTTTTTCAAAGTCAATAAATGCAATATGTGTTTCTAAATTATATTCTCTTCTTTTCTCTATTATTAATTTTAGGCAGAAGGCTGGGTCTATACATGATCGTCCTTTTCTAAATCCATTATGTACCTCTAGAATAAAGTTTTCGGAATATTTCATTAGTTTGTTATTTAAGATTCTGCTGTATATTTTGTAAGATGAGTTTAGTATACTGATACCTCTATAGTTTTTAGGGTCATCTCTATTACCCTTCTTAAAGATAGGAATCACAATTGCTTTTTTCCTTTCTATTGGGGGGATACCAGTTGAGTAAATTTTATTTAAAAATAATAAGAGTCTTCCTTTGAATCTTGTTCCTGCGTGTTTATATAGTTCTGAACCTAGCTTATCTTCTCCAGGTGATTTTCCGTTTCTTGTTTCTTTCAGGCTGATTTCTAATTCTTCTTCAGTTATTTCCTTTTCATTTTCGTTAATTGTTTGCCAGTTGTCTTTTTTAAAATATTTGTCTGTCCACAGTTCTGTGTAGTAATTTAGAAATTCTTCTAATTTCAATTCAGTGTTTAATTTTATGTTTTCTTTGGTATCTGCATTTAGGTGTTTCAAAATCTTATATACATTGGGTCTTATTTTATATAAATCATGTTCTAAATTAGAAACAAATTTATTCCATGATTCTCTATGTCTTTTTCTGACTTCTCTTTTAGCTATGGCTCTTATTCTTTTATATTCTATTTCATCTTTTAATCTTTTACTGCTTAACCATTTGTGATAGGCTTCTTTTTTCTTTTTAATTATTTCTTTGATTGTATCATCCCAGATCTTCAGTTTTTTTCTTTTATTGAATTTTTTGGTCTTTCCTAAGCTTTCATTTGCTGCAGCATTTAGTATCGTTTTTATATTAAGCCATTCTATTTCTATTTCTTCATTTTGTTTTATTTTATCTAGATTCTGGTTAATTCTTTGTTCATATAGCCATTGTACATTTGTGTCATTCAATAGTCTAGTTTTATAAACAAATGTTTAAATTTTTCTTTCTGTTCTTGTTACTTGTAGCCATTTAGGTGGTAATCTTAATTTTATTTTAACAAAGAAGTGGTCACTGCTTATTTCATATCCTCTGTGAACTCTAACATCTAGTGAAAATTTTGATGTCTTTTCAATTAATATGAAGTAATCTAATATTGATTTCCATCCTCTTGCTGCCCAAGTGTATTTATGTATGTCTTTATGTTTATAGAAGGAATTCATTATTTTTAGGTTATTATAAACTACAAAGTCAATCCATTTTTTACCATTTCTGTTTAGAGTGTGTTCTCCATGTATTCCTATATTATTATTAATTTTCGTGTTTCCAATTCTTGCATTTAAGTCTCCTGCTAAATTTATGTAATCATTTTTATTTATTTTATTATATATGTTTTGTAGCTGATTATAAAAATGAGTATTTTCCTGTTCTCTTCCTTCTTCTGGGGCATATAAACCAATTATTGTTAAATAGCCTCTATCTATTTTTATTCTAGCTTCTATTATTCTTTCATTCCATAATTTATAATGTTTTAACTGTTTTGAAAGGGAGTTATGAATCCAAATCATGACTCCTGCTTGTGCTCTTTGGTCTCTGTCGACTCCACTGTATATCACATTAAAATTTTCAGTTCTCATATTCCTTTTAATTTCTTTTTTGTTTCAGTGATTACTGCTATTTTAAAATTTCTTTCATTTAATAACTGGTCTAATTCTATTTCTTTATATGCTATTCCTCTTACATTCCAGTTTGCTATGTGTATTATATTTTGTCGTTTCCATTTTCGTTTTCCCTTTTCCATTCCAGGGTCGTTTCCCATAGATTCAATCCGATTATCTTTTTCTGTCAGCTTACAAGTATGGTTATGTTCTCCATGTCAGGGGACTAGCCTGACGATGGAATAGTTCAGTGGTAGGGCTGCTACCTTAAGGCTTCTAAACTCGCCTTCTTCCTTTATTTGAATAATCCATGCAAATATAATTTTAGTAAAATTTATTTGTTTATTTATTTTTTAAGTTACTAAATTCTTCTTTTTTTAAGTTCTCTCTTCAAATAACACAAAAAAACACAAGGGCTAAGTAATACTATTTATTTAAGACCATATATTTCAGCTTGAATATTACAGGACATCGTCGTTGGCAACAGTGGTTAATTACAAAATAGAATGCGAACAATGGATGATTTGAAATAGTAAGAGCGTGATATACATAAAACAATGCAATGGTATAACTGAGGAAATATTGATAATTCCTTAGCTCTTAAAAAAAAAAAAAATTATTGTGATGTGATGTTATACATAAACAGTATATGAAACTCGGCTTCTCAGAAAAGACCATGTAACAACTTTTTAATTCCTATAATCCTAGCTCAAATAAAGAGCTAATTGAATTATCAATATTGCAATATTTCCTTAGTTATACCATTGCATTGTTTCATTTATGATATCATGCAGTTCTTACTTTTTTAAATCATCCATTGTTTTGTTCTACTTTGTAATTAACTATTGTCTCCATTGATGATCCTGTAGTATTCAGGCTGAAATACATGGCCTTAAATAAATAGTATTAGTTATCCCTTGTAATTTTTTGTGTTAACTGAGAAAATCTCTAATGACACAATCATCTCTTAAACAACACTTAAGTTGTCTTTGTGTGTTTACATACTTGTAACAATCTGTGTTCTTCCTTGCCCGTGTGGTAAAACAAGTGCTGGGAGAAATGCATGTTGGAGCCTTAATGAGGTGAAACAGCACTGAGAAAGGATTAAAAAATACTATTTAATTTTTACAATATTTCATCTCAGTCATCTCTGAGCCTTGTAACATACACACACACAAAATGCAAAACTCATGAAACACCTAGACAGACTAGATTTCTAACTAGGTGGGTCACCTTTAGTGGGAACCTCTTGGCAGCCTTGGGATTTAAACTGGGATCTAAAAGTATGTGTTTTCAATATTTTGGAAGTTTTATGCAACTATATTTATTTAAGCTGGTTTTTGAGAGCTGCTGTACATTATTATTATCATTATTATTCATGACACCCCCAAGGAGTCCAAAGACTCATTGCAGGAGGACACCTACTGTACAACTCTCTGTCTCCACTACTACACAAAACATCTACTACCTACATTAACACCATCTACTGCCCACCACCACAACTAGTATTTTTTTGTCTGTAAATTGCATGTGTTCTGAAGGACTGATTTGTCTATCAAGGAAAAAACCCTGCTACTTCTATATGAGATCGGCTAACTCACCTTCAATTGAAAAAGTCTGTATAAAGTATTAGATATGTGAAGAGCCAAAGGCTTCAATTCGGCGATATATAACTTGTTTAAGTTAAGGGATATTACATCCCATATAGTTTCTTAGCCAAATAAGAAACTCAAAGAGTTTCATGCCGAATATAGTAGAAACTATATAAAGTTCGGCGATTCCAAGCGTAAGCAAATACCTGGATACTGCAGCACTGATCCCAAAGGGTAGTGCAAGCTGGGGCAACTCGTGGTAGAAGTGGAGCAAGCTCCGATCACTATTCTTGATATTTGCCCATAATGTGAACATAGCTCCTAGGAACTGTATTTTTGTTCACATTATGAGAGAAGGTCACTACCCAGACCGGTTTCGACCTTTATTGAGGTCTTATCAGTGAGTAGCCAGACCTAGTTAATATCAAGTTTGTAGCGAACAGAACTTGTACCCCTTCTACGAGTATTGCCGTGAGGTGCTCTAATAAATTATTAGATATGTGAAGAGCCAAAGGCTTCAATTCGGCGACATATAACTTGTTTAAGTTAAGGGATATTACATCCCATATAGTTTCTTAGCCGAATAAGAAACTCAAAGAGTTTCATGCCAAATATAGTAGAAACTATATAAAGTTCGGCGATTCCAAGCGTAAGCAAATACCTGGATACTGCAGCACTGATCCCAAAGGGGTAGTGCAAGCTGGGGCAACTCGTGGTAGAAGTGGAGCAAGCTCCGATCACTATTCTTGATATTTGCCCATAATGTGAACATAGGAACTGTATTTTTGTTCACATTATGAGAGAAGGTCACTACCCAGACCGGTTTCAACCTTTATTGAGGTCTCATCAGTGAGTAGCCAGACCTAGCTAATATGAAGTTTGTAGCGAACAGAACTTGTACCCCTTCTACGAGTATTGCCGTGAGGTGCTCTAATAAATTATTAGATATGTGAAGAGCCAAAGGCTTCAATTCGGTGACATATAACTTGTTTAAGTTAAGGGATATTACATCCCATATAGTTTCTTAGCCGAATAAGAAACTCAAAGAGTTTCATGCCGAATATAGTGGAAACTATATAAAGTTCGACCTCAATAAAGGTCGAAACCGGTCTGGGTAGTGACCTTCTCTCATAATGTGAACAAAAATACAGTTCCTAGGAGCTATGTTCACATTATGGGCAAATATCAAGAATAGTGATCGGAGCTTGCTCCACTTCTACCACAAGTTGCCCCAGCTTGCACTACCTTTGGGATCAGTGCTGCAGTATCCAGGTATTTGCTTACGCTTGGAATCGCTGAACTTTATATAGTTTCTACTATATTCGGCATGAAACTCTTTGAGTTTCTTATTCAGCTAAGAAACTATATGGGATGTAATATCCCTTGACTTAAACAAGTCTGTATAAAGATTCCTCCCGTCCTGACAAGAATCGAACTTAGGCCTTTTCTAATTGAAGGGCACAACGTACCGTCGTTCTTCCAATTGTGCTACGGAGGTGCTTAAATATTCTACAAAACTGCCTTTCTTTTCTAAATTTACTGGCTATGGAACATGGTAGTCTTTTTCCTTTCTTCTTCTTTTATCCACATTTTTCACCATTATCATCATCATCAACATGCTTTTCAAGGATTTAGGCCTAGAGTGGCCTGTTCCAGCATTAGAAGTCATCGTTGAATCTCTTTAGAGGGCATCTTGGTTTTCTTTTTCCTAATGTTTTTGTAATTTAAGGCTTGTTTTGGTAATCTTTCTATTTTCATTCTTTCAACATATTCCATCCATTTGTGTTTATATTTTTAAATTTTTTCTAATACTGACTCTTGGTTTAATTCTTTCATAATTTCTTCATTTCTTTTGTGATTGAATAGAGTATATTTTGCAGGTTTTCTCATAAATTTAATTTCAGCTGTTATTAATCTTTGTTTATCTTTTTGTTTTATTCATGACTTATTTTTCAAGGTATTAACAACACCACACACACTTTTATCACAAAGATGTTTTATTAAAGCTTATATTTCACTGATTTTCAACTCGGCATCATCAGAGCACAACACACTTGCATACACGACAGTGACTCACTCACTCTCGCGTATACAAGTGTGTTGTGCTCCGATGCTGCTGAGTTGAAAATCAGCAAAATATAAGCGTTAATAAAACATCTTTGTGATAAAAGTGTGTGTGTGGTGTTGTTAATACCGTGAAAAATAAGTCATGAATAACTATCAACACGTAAGCTTATCTGTTAGATTTTTGTTTTATTGTCCAGATTTCACTTCTATACAATAGTTTTGTATACTTTTAGTCTGGTTTGTTTTTGAACTAGGTTAGGTTTCAATATAGAGTTAATTACACCTGTTATTTTTAAATATTTTGCAATTTTTAAGTTTATATCTTTTTTGTTTTCTTATGTAATCATACATCCTAGGTAGTTAAATGAAATGAGTTCACCTGTTCTAACATATTGTTATCTATTACTATTTTAGTTCTTATTGGATCTTGTCCTATAATTGCCATTGTTTTTGATTTTTCTGCTAATAATATCATTCCATAATCTCTGGCTATTTCATTTACATTTAACATATCTTTCTGTAAGTTATCTTCAGAATTCGTAATTATTATTTGTTCATCATCAAAAAGGAGAGTGATTAAGTTCAAAGTAGGAGAAAGTTTAATACCTTAGCGGAAATTTTTATTCCATTTTATTATTATTTCAGTTAGATAAATATTAAAAACAGTTGCTGAAAGAGGACATTCCCGTTGGACTCTTTCGTTTATCTCTTTCAGATATGATAGTTCATAATTTAATCTTCTTTGTATTTGATTATTTTCATATAAACTTATGATAGTTTTTAGAATATTATTTGATATTTGTCTTTCTTTTAATATGTAACATACTTGTTACAAGTTATGTTAGCACATATTTGTCTTTCTTTTAATATGTAACATACTTGTTACAAGTTATGTTAGCATAGTTATGTAACATAAATTGTTACAAGTTCCACATTGTATTCCTTGAAGATATCTCTATGACTGAGGCAAAATATTTGGAAGAATTAAATAGTATTTTAAATCTTTTCTCTGTGTTGTGTTCAGACAGTGCTAAAGTCAGTTTTAACTTATGGATCTGAGAGATGGGTTAGAACTGAAAAACTTGACCAAAGACTAGAAACCACAAACATGATAGTCCTGAGAAAGATTAATGGCATCATTGGCAATATCATTAAAACTAGGATATTAGGAAAGAACTTGAAATTGTCAGCATCCAGGAATGTGTTAGTAGAGCTAATCTCAAGTGGTATGGTCACTTAAACAGAATGGGAGAAGAAAGATTAGCAAAACAAGTGTTCTCTTCCAGGTTGGCAGGAAAAAGACCCAGAGGAAGACCAAGATATAGGTGGATTGATACAGTAAAACGTGCCTTAGAAGACAGAAATATAAGATTTGATAATGTTGGAGTCTTGATAGACAACAGATTGATTTGGAGGAAAATTGTTGATAGGAAGTTAGTAATGAGCACAGTAGTCATTACCTTCTTGTGACCATTTACTGTTTTATGTATCCACTCAGATGATGTGATGAGAAACTCATTACATAACTTACATAATTCAGTATATCTTCAAATTATATTAATATTAATAATCAGTTTTGTTTGGTAAAGCACTTTAATAAATGTTTACAAATTTACATAACTTCCAAATTTAAAATGAAGATATTAGAATCAAGAATCAAACTATAGTTACTGGAGAACATGTTTCGTTAAATAATAATAATAATGATAATGTCCTGAAAGTAGATGAAGCTGAGAATGATTGGAGATATTTTTATATGAAAACTAAAAATATTGATTAGAATACTACAGGGAGGAACTTTCTTTTGAACTTTGTCATTACCTGGTCTAACAGTGGTCTGTGTGTATCTTTGTAATTAACATTTTATATGTAGTATTATCATAATATCCTGTACTCCCCTTGAGAGTATATGTCAGGAATTTGTTGATGATGATCTCTGTGTTGTTTCACCCATTAAGCCTTCAACATGCTCATTGGCTAAGTTTGTTTATTGCTGTGTTAATGACTGTTGAAAATTTTCACTTGGTTATGCTATAAATTAAAGATGGTTTCATCCATTATGTAAGTGTAAGCCAACAAAGTTTGTGCATAAAGTCACTTCACAGCTGGCTACTTGTATATAGAGGCTAATGACTTCACATGAATTGCCTTAGTATCCCATAATGCAATGCACATATCCAGAGTAGTATTTTAGTAATAAGGTGTGACACCTTTTGACTACTTGTATATGGAAATATGATTTCTGTGTTACTTCAACCTTGGTATCACTTCTGGGAAGTGGCCCTTCCCATAATGCATTGCATTATACATGTCAGTAAGGATATGTGCATTGCATTATGGGTTACTAAGGCAATTGATGTGAATTCATTAGCCTCTATATACAAGTAGCCCAGTCATGAAGTGACTTCATGTGCAAAGTTTGTTGTCTTACACTTGATAGTGGATGAAACCAAGAACACAATTTCTTGGCATCTTTAATTCATAGTCATAATGACTATGTTTATAGTTTTCCATGATTTTTTAATAGTATCATGTGACTGGCTGGAGCATAGTAGGCGTTACTTTTTTGTGACTGTTTACTCTTTTGTGTATTCAATCAGATGATGCGATGAGAAACTATTAATTACATTAGTATTAATGATCAGTTTCGTTTGGTGAGGTACTTTAGTAACAAAGGATTACAAATTTACATAACTTCCAAATTTAAAATGAAAATATTAGAAACAAATCATAGTTACTGGAGAACATATTTCATTAAAAATTAATGATAATAATCATGTCCTGAAAGTGATGAAGCTGAGAATGATTGAAGATATTTTTATATGAAAACTAAAATTATTGATTAGAATACTACAGGGAGGAAATTTCTTTTGAACTTTTTCATTACCTGGTCTAACGGTGGTCTGTGTGTTTCTCTGTAATCAATATTTCATATGTAAAAAAACATAACTTGCAGAAGCTGGAGGTTGGCTATAAATTAGAAATGGTGATTTGACTTGCATTATGATTGTGTGTGTGTGTAGAGTGGTTTTAGCACTCCTGAAGGATAACTAACTTTTTCATATTTTAGTTGATATTATTAGGTTAACTTATAGTAGTTTTTGTTTTAAACGAGTGTGTGATTGACTGAGCTATTTAGTTTATAAGTAAACTTTGTATTTTTTAATTAATTTTTATTTTATTTATTTATTTTTTAAATAAGATACTGTCAGAAGGGCGACATTGGGTGGTAGAACAATGGTGGCCAAGACCATGTCATCAGGTGATTTGAATTTCCAGGATTTTGTTCAGTGCAGTGTGTGTGTGAAATGTATTTGTCAATAAAATTAAATGATATGTGGAAGGGAATTGAAACTGGAGAGATAGAGAGAGAGAGAGAGAGAGAGAGAGTGTATTAAATATTTCAAAAGTGAGTGGCTATTAGGCAACAAGACCACAGCAAATGTTAGTAGAGTGGACAATATCAATGGTAGGATGGAAAATTGTGACATTAATTTTGAACGTGCGGCCATGGAAATAGAGGAGATTGAAATGGACATTAATAAAGAAATAGCATCATTCATGGAAAAGTGGGAAATTGAAAAATTTCAGAAGTGGCATGAGATTAGCAGGGCTGAAAAGAGAAAGAAGCAAGTGGTCTGAAGTAATAATAAAGACTGAGTGAACAAATAAGAAAAACAAGTTAAGGAGAAAATTTTGTATGGAGATGCAGTGATCAAGGATGACAAAATCATGTTTACCTGGTGCAAAAATTCACACCATCTAGATGCAAAAAAGGTAAGTTGAAGGAAATTATTGTCTTGGTTGGCACAAATGATTTGAGACGTGAGAAGTATTCTATATGGGAGGATGTAAAGCATTTGTTAGAAGAGGCAAAACTGAAAAGGTGAAGATTGTAAGTGTCCTGCCATGCTATGATAAAATTAGTTTAATCCTTTATCCAAGTGTGAGCAAACATCTCCTTGCGGATATGTTTAATGTTATGTATTAAGGGGATTTGCATTATAGGAGATACTGAGATAGGAGTGTTGGTATCTTGCTCCACCTTTGCAAAGAGTTGCCCTGGTGTTTTACCACCTTAACCCAGTCCTGAAGATACTTTCAGGCGCAAACTTTGTTTGCTCACACTTGGATAAAGGATTAAACTAATTTTATTATACTCTAACCAAGTGAAAAATAAACTTTCAAAATGCCATGCTATGATAGAGGCAAACTGAGAAGAAGGCAGGCATTGGCAGCTAATGAGTCTATATATAGGTTGTGCAGAAAGAATGATGTAGGATTTGTCAATCTTGGTCTATGTTTGATTGAAAGAAGGATTTGTACAATGCTGATGGACTGCATCTAAATGTTTTGGTGTTAGGTGTCTAGAAATTTGTTCACTGAGCATGCTGAAGTGTAAATTCAGGAAAACTTAAGCAATTAGAGTGGAAGCAAGTGACTTTGTGTGAGGGCACCCATGAGACAAGTGAGTATGAGAATGATCAAGTGCAGAATCTAGTCTCGCAAGCAAAAATATTGAATAGGGTAGTCAATTCAGGAAGAAAAGGTAGGTGGGGGTCTAAAGGGATGCTGCAGTTTCTATATACTAATGCCAGAAGTATCAGGAATAAGAGGGAAGAGTTTTTGACATTAGTTAATGCAACCTCACCAAAAGTTATAGGAATTAGTGAGACTTGGCTAACAACAGATGATGTAGTTACAGAGATTGAATGTGAAGGGTTTAATATTTTCAGGGAAGATAGGATGGGGGGGGGAAGTACTTGTGATGATAACAGATGAATTGCAGCCAAAAAAAATAGGAGATAGGTAAGAGTGGCTGTTCATTTGAAGCAATATGTGTGAAATTAAGACAAAATATACAGTTGGTTGTTGCTATAGGCCAGGGAGTTACACAGATGATCTGAAAGATGAGCATCGCCAAATTAGTACGATGAATACTGGTCAAGTAATTATTATGGAAACTTCAATTATGAAAATATAGACTGGGAGGAAGAAAGAACACATGGCAGGAAGGAAATGGAATTCATATGCCTACTAATAAATAGTTATTTGGGACAGCATGTGATGGAGGGCACTTAGGATGTGAGAGTATTGAACCTGGTCATAGGATCAGTAGAGCTGTCCATAACCAAGGTGACCACATTGCCTCTGATTGGTGAACATGACATGCTGTCTTGAATTGGGACATTGTAGAACATGAGGAATATTTTGTCAAGAAGGAGTATATATGGAACTACATGGTAGGTGATTATGACAAGTTTAGAAAGAAGCTTAAATCTGTGCCATTGCATAAAACACTGCAGGGTAAGGATGTTATTAGTGCATGGGAGATAGTTAAGGCTCATCTAGAGGAAGCAATATTAAATTGTATACCTAAGGTAAGGAGGATTAATCAGGTAGGAGTTAGATGGATGAGTAATATCATTAAGCACAAACTGCAGAAGAAGAAGAAGAAATGCTGTGGAGGGTATATAAAGAAAAAGGTGACCAGCAAACTCACCAACAGTGCAAAGCTCAGGCAAGAAAGATGACTAGCATGGGAAGGAAGGCACTATCAGTTATGAGAAGAATCTAGCCGAGCAGGGCCAATGGCAATCCCAAAGAGTTCTTTTGTTATGTGGTAAGAGGAAGCATGACTGGAAGATTAATCTTACTGAGTGATGATGGTCCCAAAGTGACAGAAGCAGATAAAATAGTTACTAAGTGACCATTTTGCAAAGGTATATCATCCTAGTGAGGTTACTGCTTTAACTTATATGATACACTAATGCGAGAACAGAGGTGGATGAATTGGAGGTTCTTAGGATATTGCAGAATCTCAGTGTAAATATAGCTGTGGAATTAGATGGGATATCTGCTCAGGTTTAGCAAGGAAGCTGTCAGTGCCTCTGACTACACTCTTTCCTTTAAGTCTCAGCTCTGGTGGAATTCCAAGGTTGTAGAAAGAGGGAAAAATAATTTCCTTATATAAGAGAGGTTCTATGACTGCAGTAGCAAATTATAGACCAATCAGTATCTCAGGCGTGGTGGAGATATATAATACTGGAAAGATAGGTCAAAAAGAGAATTCAAGAATGAATAGAGAAAAATGTGATACAATATAAGGGGCAACATGGCTTTGTGAAGGGCCTCGTGCCTTAGTAATTTATGAACTTTTATAATAGAGTAACAGCTGAATTGGATGAAGGAAATGGCTATGTGATGATTCTGTAGGATTTTGCAAAAGCATTTGACAGAATACCACATGGAACTCTGTTACTTAAATTAGAACAAATGGGGATAGATAAGAGGATGGCTGCTGGACAGGTATCAAAAAAGTGGTAAATGGAGGGGCAGAATAGAGGTGAAAACAAGTGACTAGTGGTGTGCTGCAAGGTTCAATACTGGGACCATTGCTGTTTAATTTGTACATAAATAAATGATATAGGAAATAACCTGTAAGGAAATATTTAGTTGTTTGCTTATGATGCAAAATTAGGTAGAGTAATAGTTAATCAAGGAGATATGGAGATCTAGCAGGATAATTTAAATAGATTCTCAGTATGGACAAAAGATAATGGATATTAGTTTAATGTGGAGAAATGTAATGCTATATATTTTGGGATAAATAGATTATAAGCTGTGCATCACATTGATGGCACTGTACTCTAGGAAATAGATGAAGTTAGAGATTTAAGGATGGTGGTAGACAGAGAGTTTAAGTTTAGAGGACATATTGCTAAGGTTTCTAAGGTAGCATATAAGATTACTTGGCTATTGAAGAACACATTAGCAAGTAGAGATAAGAAAGTTGTTATTCCTCTTTATAAGGACTTGATATACCCACATCTAGATTATTGTGCTCAAGTCTAGTCTCCTGGGTTTCTTGGGGATGAGGAAGTGGTGGAGTACATTTAGAGGTGAGTGACCAATATGTTGAGTGGTCTATTTAATGTTCCCTTTGAGGATAGACTGAGGGTGTGTGGATTGCAGCAGTTAGTTGATAGGAGAAAAAGAGAGGATATGATAGAAATATTTGAGTCGCTTAAAGAATTTTATAGGCTTGATGCAGGGGAAATGTTTCATCACTTGGCTAGAGGGACCAGAACAAGAAGTCATCCCTGGAAGTTGAATAAAGATGTTTTTAGTGGAGGTGTGAGGACTAGATTTTTTGCTTGGAGAGTTGTGAATGATTGGAATGGGTTTGCCAAAGTCAGTTGTGAGTGCATTGTCTTGTAATGGATTCAAGGAAATGTGTGATAGATTGTGTGGATAGTTTGGATCTCCTGCGATGAGTCTTTGCACTCCTTGGAGGTGCCTGTACAATAATAATAATTTTTATTACTATTGTTTTACAGCCATGTTTTAGTGTGATTATTCCAATTTCATAGGGGAATTTACATTCTCAACAATTAAAGTAATTAGTTTTATATTACTTTTATATTTGGGTCACTTTTATGCATATATGTATATAAAAGTGATATCTTGTTAAAAATAAGTCCTGTCAGTGAATGGATTATATAAAAACTGTTGTTCAGTTGTAATATGTTAATTGTTTTTGATGAAGTAGGTAAAACAGTTAAGTTTTAATTTTTTGATTGATTGGATCTCTAGAGGATTATAGGTCCCATCTATGGTTGAATCCCATTCCCAATGATCTTCTCAATTTTTTATTGATTTTGCTGACTTTCTCAGTAGATCTTAAACAAGTAGGTAAGGATCTGAAATTTAGGGACACATTGCCAAAATTATGAGGAACAAAGAATTCTGGAAATAATGTGGAGGACAATGACTTGTAGAAGTAAGGAGATTCTTAGTTCCATTGCATAGGGCTTTGATTAGGCCACACATGGACTACTGTGCACAGATTTGGTCACCTGGTTTTCAAAAGGATGAAGATATGTTGGAAAGGATCCATAGGCAACTGACTAAGGTAGTTTCTGATCTCTGGAATGTCAAATATGAGAAAAGTTTTGAAAATGCAACTTACAGAGTAGTGAATAGGAGGAAGAAGTGATATGATAGAGATCTCCAAGTTAGTAAGGGGTTGTGATAGGATCAGTGTTGGAGAGGTTTTTCAGAAAACAGTAGGAGATCAGGGGAGAACCAGAGTCATCCCTGGAAGCTGAATAAGGAGGGCATGAGCAGGGGAGTGAGAAGTAGGTTTTTGGCATGCAGAGTTGGGGAGTGAATAAATGAATGAAATGCCTTTCCCGAGAGTGTGGTGTCTACAGAGAATTTGAGTGTGTTTAAGGCACGGTATGATGAACTGTGTGTATGACAAAAGAACCTCCTAGATAAGTCTTTGACTCCATGGGGTCTTGAGACAATAATAATAACAACAAACTTCTATGAACTAGATTTGGCCAAAATCAGTACATTAATATGATCTGTAGAAATACCTGCTGATGATGTGCCCCATCCCCTTCATTTTTGTCTATTTGGACTGAAATTTTCTGACTTTTTGCTCCAAATTTGGTTGAAATTAGTAGAACAGTGACCTATGAAGGACAGGAAAAACTTCTTCTTCCTAACATGAATTTTAGTCTGCTGTTGTCCATTTGTTTTAAATGTTCTATGCATATTTGTTTATACTGTCTTGTGTAGTAATTAATTGGTTTTATATTCAAGGCTTGTAAAATTTCTTCATTTGTTTTATGGTCCCACTTGGTATATCCAGCTGTTTTTCTGAGAAATTTCATTTCTTCTGTTTGAATTCATTTTTCATCTTTCCTTTTTATGATTCATTCATTTTAAAAATTTTATAGAATTTACAACCGTGTTAAAAACTTTTTTTTTTATTATCCTGACGTTTTGATCTTCACATCAAGATCATCATCTGGAGCGTACATAAATATACAGGACAAGCTGAGTTACATCATTAACTCTAAGCTAGAGAAACAATGATTTGATCACATGTTATTCTACTGGCGTGACCTCTGGTGAAAAAATAAAATAAAATAAAAAAAAATAATAAATTTTTACATCAAGCTAAATTCTATTTTACAATGGCAGGAATAAACATTCTTTTAGATGGTTTTCTTTCAGAAACAATTGGTGTCCTATTTTCTGAAAGAAAGCCATCTGAAAGAATGTTTATTCCTGCCATTGTAAAATAGAATTTAGCTTAATGTAAAAATGTATTTTTTATTTTCTTTTATTTCATTTTATTTTTTCACCAGAGGTCACGCCAGTAGAATAACATGTGATCAAATCATTGTTTCTCTAACTTAGAGTTAATGATGTAACTCAGCTTGTCCTGTATATTTATTTATGCTCCAGATGATGATCTTGATGTGAAGATCGAAACATCGGGATAATAAAAAAAAAAGTTTTTTAACGCGGTTGTAAATTCCATAAAATTTTTTAAATGAATGCTGATCACCATGTAACCCTAAAAGAAAGGATTTTATGATTCATGTTTCACTTCATTTTTAGTAAAGTTGGTTTTGACAAGACATTATATAGTCTGATTCTAGTGTGTTTTGTACTAGAGATGGCATAAATATATTATTTATTTGACATTTACTTTGACAAGATTTGATATTTTAGTGTCTGTCTCTTTCTTGTTCGTATGATAAATCACACCCCAAGTATATGAACGTATTTACTTGTTCTGATATTTTATTATCTATCACTATTTTACTTCTTATTGGGTTTTTCTCTTTCGAATGCCATTATTTTTGTTTTTTCTTTAGATATTGTCATATGATATTGTTTTGAGATATCATTTTAATTATCTTTAGAAATTATCTTCTGATTTAGGTAATACTATTTGATCATTTGCAAATACTAGTGTATCTATCTTCATTTGTGGGGTTATTTGTATATTTTATATCCTGTATTGGGTATAATCCATTATACCAAATGTATTATACTGTTTCGAGATTTTCCAGATTAATTAAAAAGTTATAAATAAAATTTATAATTTTATTTATATATATATTGAAAAGCAGAGGTGAGAGGGTATATCCTTGTCGTACTCCTCTTGATATATCTTTCCATTCTGAGATGTGTTCTAATTTAATGATAAATCAGATCCCAAGTATTTGAACGTATTTACTTGTTCTGATATTTTATTATCTATCACTATTTTACTTCTTATTAGGTTTTCTCCTTTGAATGCCATTATTTTTAAAACTGCAATTTTATTTTTTGTATATGTTTCTCGAATGGATTGAAAAAGTTGATTTGGTATATTTAAATTAGTTAATATTTTATACAGTTTTTGTCTACTAATTTTGTCAAAGGCTTTTTCATAATCAATAAAGGCCACATGCATTTCTTTTTGAAATTCTCTTCTCTTTTCTATTAATAATTTTAGAATAAAAATTGGATCTATGGAGTATCATCCTTTTTGGAAACCATTTTGTTCTTATAGGAATTTGTCCTCTACAACAGTGCATCCCAAACTTCTGGATGTCAGAGGCCCCCCCTTTGGAAAAATTAAAATATTTCATGCCCCCCCCCCCCCCCGAAAAAAACCTCGTAATATAGACATATATTATTATAATATTTATTGTATTTATATTCAATACAAAACTTGCGCAGCAAATATTGCAAAAATCAAATGCAAATATTACATTTTTAGCATCTTACATACACATTTGACATGGCCCGTATCTCATATTTTTATATAGATAGATATATTGTTATTGTACATTTGCAGTATAAGCACATGAAATGTAAAACGATTAGTAATAAAGAAAGAATTAAAAACATAAAAGAAGTTTGATAACAATTTAATGTGATGGATGTGATTCAATACTGCTACACAAAAAAGTCAATATCAGGTGAAATATTTGAAACTGCAATTCTTAGATTTCTGCTTTGAAATGAAACATATATATAAGCATTATTCATATAAGTGCACCAATGTGTGTGTTTTTTTTCCATTAAAATATAAAAAATAACAAAAAAGAAATAATAAATAATAAAAATTAAATATGTTTCTTTTAAGATAAAAAAAAAAAAACTACTTAGTCTTAAAACATTTTCAATTTGTTTTCATTATTTCACGACCCCCCCCCCCCAGCAAAACCTACGGCCCCCAGTTTGGGAAGCGCTGCTCTACAATAATGTTTAACTTCTATTTTAATATCCCTGCATATATTTTTTATCCTGTATTTAGCAGGCTAATTCCCCTATAGTTATTGCAAAATTTTTGATATTGTCTAATATGGGGATCCTATAATGAAGAAATTTTGTAACTCGCTTGATAAGAATTTTCAATTTTATGTATTTTTAGCCACTTTGGTTTAATTCTTTATTTCCTTTTTTATAGATTGGTGATGATATGGCCAGTAATTTTTTTCAAGAGTTAGGAGTTTTTCCAGACATCCTAAAAAATTTCAGAAGTCTTTCATTAAATTTTTCACCTGCCTTTTTGTATAGTTCTATATTTATATTGTTTTCTCCTGGTGTTGTCCTTCTTTTTCATATACTTTATTGTGTTTTTAAGTTTCTAACATTGTGATATTTTCTTTTAGGTCATTCTTTGTTTTATAAAATTTTATTTCATTGTTTTCTTCTGTTCAGAGGAAATAGGTCATCCATTTTTCTAAATGTGTTGTTTGTATTTTTTTCTTTTCTTTTATTTCTTTATTCATGTATTATATTTTATTACTTTATAGGTTTTGGGTTGTGGCTTAAATATATCCTTTTCTAGTTCTGTTATGAAATTGTTCCACCCCTCCCCTCTCTGTTTTTTCCTTACTTCTTGTTTTGCAATTGCACTGTTTCTTTGCTTCTATTTTGGATTTGGAATTTAGCCATTTTTTATTATATTTTCTATTTCTTTGTTCCAGTCTTGTAACCCTCTTTTTCTAATGCATTTACTCTTTATTCCTAAGCTTTTTGTTGCTGCTTTTGTGAGAATTTGTTTATTATTTTCCTTCCTTTTCTATGTCACTTGATTCATGTGTAGTTTCTGTTTTTAAGTTTTTGCATTTTTGATATCGTTGTCCAATATGGGGATCCTATAATGAAGAAATTAATTTTGTAACTTGCTTGATAAGAATTTTCAATTTTATGTATTTTTAGGCACGTTGGTTTAAATCTAATTTTTGCTGATACCATATAATGACCAGAGTTTAATTCAAAGCCTCGATATGCTCTTACGTCTAAAATTAACTCCATTAATTTAAAATTTGAGATAATGTAGTCAATTATTGATTTGCATCCTCTGGCTGACCAAATATATTTATGTATTTTCTTGTGTTTAAACACCAAATTCATTATTCTCATATTATTATAAATGACAAAATCTCGCAGTCTGTGACCATTTTGATTACATGTAACTTTGCTAAATTTACCTATGTTTGTTTTGCATTTTATTTTTTTTTCTATTCTGGTATTTAAATCTCCTGCTAGTAGTAAATAGTCAGTTTTGTTTGTTTTTATCTATGGCATTCTGTAATGCTTTATAAAATATATTACTGTCTTCTTCTTTTCCCTCTTATGGCGCATATACACTAATTATTGTAATAATAAATTTAGTTTAATCCTTTATCCAAGTGTGTGCAAACAAAGTTTGCACCTGAAAATATGTGGCCTCTTAATATCTTGGGTCTAACTTCTATTAGTCTTTTGTTCAAATAGTTATAATATACAATATTGTTCTTTAGAGATTTATGTACCATAATCATTATACCTGCTTTTTCTCTTTCTTCTTTTTTTACCCCACTGTAGATTTGTATATAGGTGTTTGTTTCTTTTGTACCTTTTTTTCCCTTTGTTTCTGTTACTATACATATCTTTATGTTAGTTTGATTTAATCGTTTATCAAGTTCCTCTTCTTTGTATGTGATGCTTCTCACATTCTATGTAGCAGTCATCATTATGTGTTCCTTTTTTCCAATTTCGTTTACCTTTTTCTGAATTGTTGTCTTTTCCCTGATAATCCATCCAGTTTTTCTTGAAACTATATTTAATTTCCCCAGGGCAGGTTACTAGCCCATTGCTAGGTAAGTCCAGTGGTAGGGCTGCTACCTATCGCCTCTGGACAGGCAGATCTAACAACATTTATTCTGTTTGGATTATACTGCCCATATTCAGTTGCCAGTGCCTATAGAACATTTGTACTTATAGAACTTGTACCTATAGAATTTGTACTTATAGAACAGGATGGACCACATGAAGGTGAGGTTGGCATTTGAGTGGGAGAGGCTATGTATTGCGCTTCACCCCCCCCCCCCCTTTTAGTTCATTATTTTTTATTTTTTAATTCATTATGATGAATTTCTCAACAGCTCTTAAGTGATATAAGAAACAGTAATAGTGTAGATTTTGTTAAAGTAAGTTGAACAGTGGGACTTTAGATATATCTTTATGGAGGAGAACAGCAGCAATTTTTTTTTTTTGACCAATTTTAGTTGTTTTTGAAGTGTTCCTTCTTTTCTTAATTGGATTGATTTAATGTGTTGAATTTGGCAGGTATAGAAGGTGAAGAGAATGTGAAGATGTGTCTATTTAACCTTAGGCAGTATAGCACAGAGAGAGATATTTTGTTTGATGGTTGTGATTATATGAATGAATATCAGATGTAAGCAGAATGTGTGATGAGAGAAATAGAATTATTTAGAGGGGGGGAAGGGATGAAGAGATTAAGGGACCAGATAGGTTAGCTAGTGTGAGGAGAATGACAGGTATGAGAAAATGGCATAAGATAAGAAGGAACAAGGAATAGAAGAAAGTGAGAGAATGGGAAATACTGGAGAAAGGTGAGGGATAGAGAAATCAGAGGAAAGAAAATTGGAGAAGGGTGATGAGAGAAAGATTGGAAGTAAAAAGGGTTGGGTATGCCACTCAGTGAGAGAACAGTAAATGAAACTGTGCAGAGTAGACTGCTACAATAGTGATTGTTGACATGAATGACCCGAGAGATATCATGAATTGTTTAGCAAGAGATTTGAGATTGATGTTAGAGATAGCACTGCAGAAGCATATTGCCACAATATTATAATGCAGAGTGGAGAGGAGCAGTTATAGTGGCGCATGGGAGATACGTAAGCAAAACATGTTGACAGCAGTGGCAGATTGTATACCACAAGTATATGGATTTATGAGTTACCAAAAATACAAACAACTCACCCTTGAGACCCATATAAGTAGAAGAACCAATACTGTCTATAAAGTGGTCAAACACTTAGCCGAAGAGCCCTCTATCATTACACTTCCTACTAGGCTACATTTCCTCCCACATTAAAAATATGTGCACTTAGAATTCTTGCTTGATTCTCAAAGATATTGTCATGGTCAGTTTTGATGTAGCCTGCCTATTCACCAAGATACTCTTAAAAGAAACCTCAGAACCAGTTCAGACTCTTTCCTTTAGACATATTATTTGCTCTATTATACACCCTCTATCCAAAAAGAAACTGAACTTTTGATAGAAAATAAAACACTGGTCAATTATAATTATTCAAATAATTTATTTCAATCAATATACTCTCCCTCAGCTTTGATACAACGTTTGGCACGGTCAATCAATTCGTTAAATGAGTTTTTTATATCAGTTTTTGGGATACTGTTGAGGGTCGTGTTACTGCCGCATGAACATTTTCAATGGTGGTGTATCGCTTTCCTTTCATCGGCAAATGAAGTCGGGTGAAGAGAAAGAAGTCACAGGGTGCTAAATCAGGTGAATACGGCGAGTGATCCACCACACAAACTTGGTTTTTGCTCAAAAACTGTCTCACAATGTTTGAACGATGAGATGGTGCATTATCGTGCAAAAGTGACTAGCTGCCTGCATCACGATATTCATGCTGTACACGATGAATTCTTGCTATCAATTGCTTCAAAACTTCGAGATAAAACTCACTATTGACCATTTGGCCCGGCGAAATGAATTCTTTATGGATAATGCCCTTGGACTCGTAGAAACAAATCAGCATTGACTTTACTTCTGACTTCTCCAAGCGACTTTTTTTTAGATTCTCCTCTTCTGGTGGTCTCCACTCAGCACTCTGGTGCTTTGTTTTGGGCTCATACTCAAAACACCACATTTCTTCACCAGTTTCAAGGAAATTTGAGTCCTTATTAGCGGTTTTAATGAGGTCCTTGAAGTGTTCAATTCGATACATTTTTTGGTTGTCTGTCAACTTGTGGGGAACAAATCACGTATTCAGTTTACGAAGGCCCAAACTCTCAGTCAAAATGTTGTGCACAGTTGATTTTGGAATCCCCAGTTCATCTTCAATCAATCTCACAGACGATTTTGGGTTTTCTTTGATGAAATCATTCACTTTTTGGATGTTAACTTTGCTCAGTCTAGTTTTTGGACGGCCTGGCATTTTGTCATCCTCAAGCGTCTCACGACCACTTTGAAAAAGCTGAAACCACTCGTAAACTTGAGTATGGGATTAGCATTCATCACTGTATGCTTTTTGAAGCATTTGATGCGTTTTGATAAAACCTTTACAAAGGTTTTATCGAAAGTTTAACACTACAATTTTGCGTTAAACTTTACCAAGTTTAACACAAAAGTCAATTGCAGCTCTCTTTGAAACTCTTTGAAACTCATTTTCGACCGGTCGTCAAAACACACTGTCACTCATGGCACTATAACTCGGCTTCTAATGAAACAAATGTTATCAAGAGTTGACACAACACTAATGAAGATTGCTGCTTTCATCAACAAAAAGATACAACAGGTGGCACCACTAGTTTATTCTATTTTTGAAAAGTTCGGTTTATTTTGGGACAGAGGATGTATTATATAGTGAAACCTCTGGAGTATTCATAATAAAAATTCACACGTATACCACAATAATTAAATTTTAATAATTTGTAGATACTTTGTCTTAAGATACTTAAGACATCATCAATACAGTTATTACAAACAATACTAGTAATTATATTCAAAGGAATAGTTAGTACGCATGCTTACATTGGAATTCCTCTGTGCATACAGTATCGTGGTTGAGAAATGAAAAAAAAAAATTGGTTGTAAATTAAAATTTAATTAAAATATAGCCGATAAATTTATTTTATACAATTGAGGATAATTTCCCAGACTTTGGGATAGTGAGACAGTCATTACTGTTCAGATTGGGTTTGTGACGTAAGGCGTCAGCACTTTCTTTATATAAATGCTCACATTTATATAAGGATCTAAGGAGCTTGGTGTTTTTCCATTGAATCCTATGGTTAATTTTTCAACTCCATGTTGTGCGAGGCCAGATTTGATAAGACAAATGTGGTCTTGATGTTCAGAGATGTGTTTACTTATAGATCGTCCTGTTTGTCCATAGTAAGACATCTTACAAGAACATGGAACTTTGTATATGCCAGGTAGCATCATAGGTGAGAGTTTGTCTTTTGGAGAAGGTAATAAATTGTGGCTCTGGATAATTGGCTTATAGGTAGTGGCAAGTTTGTACTTCATAATTTTTGACAGACGTTCAGAGATGCCTTTGATATATGGTATAGGAGTCCTGCAGACTTCTTTTTGTCTAGGTTGATTGGTAGGGAAGTAGCTGATGATTTTTTGAGTTGTGTTTGAATTGTATCCCTTTAATCTCCCTACTGGCCAAGTGGATGAAATAGTAAGACCAAATTGCACTTCTTATCCATGTTATTCAACGGGTGTTACAGAATCGTATCCAGATTTTGCTGGACATTTATAGACATCATGGCCGGTTTGGGAGGGTTAATAAGCTCTATCTTTAATAATTTCCAATTTATGTTTTAAAGATTTTTTAGGGGAACAAAATTTGTGTGCTCTGGATATCAAAGATTTTATGATGCTATATTTTTGAGATGGATGGTGAGCCGATGAATTGTGGATGTAATGACATGTAAAAGTTGGTTTACACTAGACAGAAGTGGAAGTGGAACTATCTTGTTTTTGTTGGATGTGTATATCAAGAAAGGATACCTGATGATGATTCTTTTTCTAATGTGAATTTGATGCGAGGATGAAGGTTGTTGATCTTATCTATAAATGAGTATAGTTCTTGTTCAGAGTGACTCCAGACTGCAAAGACATCATCAACATATCATAGCCATATTTTTGGTTTTGGCTCAAGAGCAAAAATTCTATCTTCTAGGTGTTCCAGAAAAAGGTTGGCTAAGTTTGGTGATAAGGGAGAGCCCATTGCTGTTCTCACCTCTTGTTGATAAATTGTATCTTTCCATGTGAAGTATCCAGATGTGATAGTAAATTTGAATAATTCCACAATATCGGATGGAAATTTTTGAGCTAACAGTTCTGTGGTCTCCTTGTGAGGAATATTAGTGAAGAGAGAGACAGTGTCGAAGCTTATTAGCATGTCTGTTTCTGACAGTTGAATGTCTTTTATTTTGTGTGAAATTCTGTGGAATTTTTAATTGATGAAGCTGAGTAGCCTATGAGAGGACGGAGAAGGTTAAACAAAAATCTTGATATTTTGTAAGTGGGGCTACTGCTTATAAAATCCACAATAAATCTAAGTGGACAGTTGTTTTTGTGTAATTTAGGTGAACCATATGTTCTAGGAGGCCTAGCATGGTGTGTTCTGAGTCTTTTGATGGTTTCCTGATCTATGGATGTTGTTTCATCCAGTAACTTGAGTTTCTTGAGCTGTCTTTTTGTAGGATCATAATCTAGCTGGGAGTATGTATTTTGATTCGAAGCAATAAATTCATTTCAAGATTGAAATACCTACTCCCAGGTAGATTATGATCCTACAAAAAAGACAGCTCAAGAAACTCAACAAGTTAAATTGGAAGAACTTAGAAACTATGTCTGTTTTCTGCACTATCGCTGTTTTGGAGTAGAGAACCACACCATATATATTTATCATTGGATTCAATGGAAAAATTCTCTATCTCTTTTATACATATAGATATAAATCTTAGAAACTATTTCTAGAATCTGCAACAGCGCTACAACATTCTCTAAACCTTATCAAATCTGAGTTCCTCACTTTACCAAAAAATTTGGGGACCTATTATTTTGAAGTCTTCAGCAAGATTCCATCATTCTTCCCATAGAGGGTGCCTGTTAGGACTGTAGGATCCCACCCTTTACATTTGGTCTATGTTTACCTTTATGCTGGTGTGGTTGTGTTCATATGCTCAGTGAATTTCTTTGTGCCCATGAAGATACCTTGCTGACCAAGGTGAAATATTCGAATAATTTAATAATTATTCCCCATTTCTCCTTTAAACATCAGCTGGAGTGGTAAGTAATGTCTAAGCAACGATACCAGATTATAATTGAGGTCATTTGTGTAAATTATAATTTTTATTTGTTATTTAATGAAAAATTATCTTTTTTTGTTGTCAGATAATAATTATATTTTCATTTCTCCTAGCACTTCTTCCCTTACAAACCTTACAGCTAGTCCACCAAGTAGAAATGAAATGTTTTCAGCTACACTCCAGCATTTTCCTACTACGCGTTTACCATCTATACCTGAAAGAACTATCAGATATCAGAGAGTAGAGCTTGAGGAACCCCTACCTGCACGTAAGAGCTTTTGTCTATTAAAATTTCAATTTTTCTATATAAATTTTCTTGTAAATCTGTTTTTCTCATGCTCTGTTATACCCTAGAGAACATGAAAACGGAGGTGAAATGTAGGTTTTAAAATGACTCTAATATTGATAATATCCTATGAGCATTTTGTTGTTTTTAAAGTTTTCTATTTCCAGACTTGTTAAATTTTATTTTAATGATACATTTCTGTATGCCTGAGTTCTGTAGAAAGTGATAGAAAATGCTGCTATCATCGTTTTGTTATTCTTGTTACAAACATCACACATAAAATAATTAAAAAACTATGATTATTATTGAAATTGAGAAATAAAGATAAGATTATCTCTCTGAATTCCTTTTATCATGAAGGAATAGAAAATGGGAATTGAATATTAAATGATACAGTTGACTCACACTATACCAGACTTGTAGGAACCACAGAAATAGTTTGTTATAGTAAATAGTTTTGTTATAATGAACTTCTTTTATCATAGTATATGTATAGGTTTTAGTGATTTTTTTTGTGTAAAAATTTAAATTTTTAATGAGTGAATTGTTCACAACAATAGGTGAACTTATTATTGTAATGTAATTTTTTGTAGTGTTGAGAGGTGACTGTATGTACATTTAACTAACAGATGTTCTTTGTGAGTAGTTATTTGAAATGATCAACAATACAAACTCGGCACTATTTTATAAGAAAATGAAAAGTATACAGATTGAAAAAGAAAGCAACATAATGGACCTGAATAGTCCTATTTAAGAGACTACTGCTCTACAGTTTGGATGCTTTGACAGTATTTCAAAAAAAACATTGCACTGTGTCATATTTGCCATGGTGATATTTTACATCATTTGTCCACATTCATCCATTTTTTACAATAGTAATTAATAATGTGAACACAGTGTCCTTGATGATGCTGATTTCCCTTTGTTTTTTTGCTAACTTGTCTATTATTCTGAAAGTTCAGAATAACACTTGTTGTTCAGCTACTCGTTAGAAATTTGGTAACAATGTGTTATGTAATTTCTGTTGAGTGACAATGACAAGTTCGTGTGTAATCTAGCTATCTCAAAACCGAGGAACACTCTTGAGTAGTGGCTACATTCATTTCACAGCAGCAAAGAACTAAAAAAGTTTTTTGTTGCCCATTGAAATGAAAGTAGGCAAGTCAGAATAGTTTGAATGTACTGATTTCAAATGTTAGAAAATTGTCAATCCCAATTTTTTCATTCATTACAATTACATATTTTCATGCTAATTTCATTTCATGTGAATCATAGCACGTAAATTTACCTTAGTTCTTCATTGAAGTCTGCTTATATCTGGACTGCAATTTAAAAATCAGCAAAAATGAGTAAGCTTATGGCAGTTCAGTTTTCCTGAGTACCATTCAATGTGTTCATCACTGAATGGAGAAATTGGATATTTAATGGTGTGTTTAATTTCATTGCTGTTTTATGCTGTCTCATGCTTTTGCTTGATCTTTGCAAAATTGTCACTTAAAAAATAAAAAATCCTAAAAGATTGGATATCCACTTAGAAAGCAATGTACATGCTGCATTTTAATTATCATGTAAGATGTTTACCATAATGAGCTGGCCTTTATAAGTATGCAAATCTGTGAACAAATAAAATGCTTCTTAATTTTTGTATCACTTATGTTGGAAGTTTGTCATTTAAATACCAGATGCCATCGCCATTATCATTCAGTGTGGAGTGATGGTAAGAGAACTTTATCAGACTTCACAAATGGAATGTGTGATTGATTTGCTTCCTGGTGCTAAACTCTATCAGACAAGTAATTTTTTATTCATAATGGTGTTCACCTAACCCATTTGCAGGAGGAAAGAAATGGTATTTTGTGAAGCCTAGCTGAATTCTCATTAAAAGGTCATTCTCCACTATATCCTTAATCTCCCATTGCTATTCAAGCCTTATCACTGAGAAGTGTGTCAACGCTGTCTAGAATAAAATTATGTCATTTCTTCTTTCACCCTTTGCAATTGGATTCATTACTATAGTCTGCCCACAGTTAAGAGAACAGTAGTTGGCAGAATGCCAAGAAGAGTCAATTCATGATGAAGGGGAGAAAAGAATAAGGGATGTACAAATTCATCACCAACATGCAAAATCACATGCTTTATACATAAAATTTTCTAATTATTATACAAGCAAAATAGTTACCACTTTAAAAACTAGAATGTTCATAAAAGAAAAGCTAATTTTCCAATGTGTAATAATAAACACTCATCCCATGAAACAGATTGATTACCCTATTATCAGAATTGATTTGCCTTCTGCCATGTGCAGAAGTGTCAAGAGTTCTCTCATCTCTGGTTGAAGTATAGTTTTCATTTTAAAAATTTTATGGAATTTACAACCGTGTTAAAAAATTTTTTTTTATTATCCCAACGTTTCAATCTTCACATCAAGATCATCATCTGGAGTATACATAAGTATACAGAACAAGCTGAGTTACATCATTAACAGTAAGCTAGAGAAACAATGATTCGATCACGTTATTCTACTGGCGTGACCTCTGGTGGAAAAAAAAAAGAAAAAAAAATTTACATCAAGCTAAATTCTATTTTTACAATGACAGGAATAAACATTCTTTTAGATGGTTTTCTTTCAGAAACAATTGGTGTCCTATTTTTAGTTCTAAGACCTATCGTTGAAGCAATTGATAGCCCGACGTATCACTTAGCCAAAAAATTAGCAGCAACACTCAAGGAGTTGGTAGGTCATTCCCCTTCCTGTATCAAAAACACACAACACTTCATAAACATCATCAAAGACATTACATCAGAAAAAGATTTATTAGTCAGTTTTGACGTCTCTGCCCTCTTTACGAATGTCCCGATCAATGACACAATCCTTCTCCTACAAAACAAATTCCCTCCAGATATCACGGTGCTTTTTGCGCATGTATTACGGTCGGGTTATTTTGTATGGCAAAATGCCTTCTACTTACAAAAAGAAGGCACAGCCATGGGCTCGTGCCATTATCCTCCCCCTATTGCTAACTTTTACATGGAACATTTTGAGCAACTTGTCCTAGATTCCTCCCCTCTAAAACCCAAAGTCTGGCTTAGATACGTTGACAATGTTTTCGCGATCTGGTCCCATGGCCGCCAGACATTAGACACATTCCTTAGCCACCCTCAACAAACAACACAAATGTATACAGTTCACAATTGAAATTGAAAAACACAACACACTTCCGTTTCTAGATACACTTGTCACACGTCTTCCCTCGGGCAATCTTTCCTTCACTGTTTACCGAAAACCGACACATACGGGACAATATATACGCATAAACTCCTACCACCACCCAACACAAAAACTAGGTGTCATCAACACACTAAAAAACAGAGCTCAGACGATTTGTTCCAGTGAACAGGCACTGAAAGACGATTTTAAAATTATCAATAATAACCTACAAGAAAACGGATACAGCCAAAATACTATAAACAAAATTCTCTACAAAACCACAATAAAAAACAAAGACAAACCAGACTACAGTAAAACTATAACCATTCCCTACATTAAAGGAATATCAGACAAAATAAACAGAGTACTACAAAAGTACAACCTCAAAGCCACCTTTAAACCTCCTGCAAAATTAAAAAACTTACTCAACTCATCCAAAGACCTACTCCCTCCACTAGCTCACCCTGGAGTTATACCGGATTTATTGTACTTGCAACATAACATATATAGGAGAAACAGGATGCACTATTCCTATTATACAAAAAGAACATAAACGACACATTAAATATAATAATTATGGTGAAGCTGGCCTTTCTGATCATGCCCTGAATACCTTACACAGAATTGACTGGAAAACCACCAGCTGTCTACATCACACTAGAACTTAGTATGAATGGAAATTCAAGGAAGCCTGTGAGATTATCAGCAACCACCCCAATCTGAACAACAATGATGGTTTAAAAATCCCAAACATATGGAAGGTATATATTCGACCTTCCTCACCAAGAACAACTATAAACAGGACTGTAGAAAATCCAGTATTGTAAATCAAAAATAAGAATTGTAATACTAAAAATAGGACACCAATTGTTTCTGAAAGAAAACCATCTAAAAGAATGTTTATTCCTGTCATTGTAAAAATAAAATTTAGCTTGATGTAAGTTTTTTTTTTTTTTTTTTTTTTCACCAGAGGTCACGCCAGTAGAATAACATGTGATCAAATCATTGTTTCTCTAGCTTATAGTTAATGATGTAACTCAGCTTGTTCTGTATACTTATATACACTCCAGATGATGATCTTGATGTGAAGATTGAAACGTCTGGATAATAAAAAAATTTTTTAATACGGTTGTAAATTCCATAAAATTTTTAAAATGAATGCTGATCACTGTGTAACCCTAAAAGAAAGGATTGAAGTATAGTTTCTTTCTTGCTCATTCACTACTTGTTATAGTGGATGGTTTCCTCATCAATGTCAGAGTATCCTGGTATTTTTACTAATATCTCCATCCTGTTTAAAATTGAAAAAAATGTGAATTGGCATTTAGTCCTGCCTTTTTCTCATCACCAAAGAACAAGCTTTCTCCACTTAGTTTTTCGGATATCTATCAGATTCCTTGCTCATGTGGATTGTCTTCTTCTTATGTACAATCCTGAAGATCTGCCTTTATCCATCATGAAGAACATAACTCTTACATCAAGTATCATGGATCTGAACCATCTGACTTTGTTGAACATGCCATTTCTACTGGGCACAGGGTCCTCTGGAATAAGACTAAAATTTTACATTAGAGCAAATTTCTCTTATGGAAATTTACAAGGAAACTGGTGAAACATTAAATTAAAGATGCCAAGAAATTATCTTCTTGGCATCTTTAATGTTTCACCAGCTAAATTCTTTATCCAAGTGTAAGCAAACAGTGCTTGCACGTGATGTTATTTCACTGTCATGCTTTATCTTCTTTGTGGCAGATAATATTTTTTAACTTTTCTGATTTGCTTATTTATGTGAAGGAATTTTTTGACCATTATGTTTACCTTACTGTAGCTGTGGTAGTGTTTTTTGAATCTCTCTCTCTGTTATTTGTATATTATGCTGTTTCATTTCTATTCTTGAAGATACCTTTGACTCATAGGCAAAAATTTTACCATTAAAGATCAAGTTATTTAACCATGGATTTTCCAATTCTTTTATTTTTAATACTCTATCTCCCTTGTAAGTAACCTTTCATTAATCTCAAGTCTTATCCATAATTTTATTGATGATAGTGTACTCTATTCCTCTGCTTCATTTGACATACATTGTAGTACACAAGTATTCCATGTATCATTAATTTGTACATTAATGATATAGCAAAAGCTTTGAAGGTGGATATTTAGTTGTTTGCCAATGATGCAAAACTGGGGAAGGCAAGAGTTGATAAAGGTGATGCAGATATACTGCTGGATGACTTAAATAAATGCCAGTGTGCGCAAAGGACAATGATTGTCAATTTAATGTTGTGAAATGTAAGGTAATGCAGTTTGGGATGAAAAGATTGAATACTTATATCATATTGATGATACTAGTTTACAGGAAACTGATGAAGCTAGGGATCTAGGGCTGATGGTGGATAGACATTTGAAATTATCCCTCTTTTATAATGCTATGATTCAGCCACGTTGACTGCTAGGCACAGATTTGGTCACCCGTGTTTCCTGCAGATCAGGAGGCAGCAAAGAGGATTCAGAGATAAGCGACCAAGCTTTTGACAGGTCTGTGGAATGCTCCCTATGAGAATAGGCTGAAGGTGTGTGGGTTGCATAGTTAATAGACAGATGTAGGAGAGGGAAGATAATAGAATCTTATAAGTTGTTGAAGGGATTCTATAAGATTGATACAAAAGAAGGTTTTCAGTACATGGTGAGTAGGAAGAAAACAAGGGGTCACTCCTGGAAGTTGTGTAAGAGTGTGGATGTGCATACTAGATTTTTCTTTGAAAGTGGTGAATAATGGAATGAATTGCCTGAGATAGTTGTGAGTATCCCAATGACAAATGAATTTAAGGAGATGTGTGATAGGTATTGTGTGAATTAAGATTAGTATGGGTCTCCCACGATGAGGCTCCTGAGTCTGTGGGGGATACCTGTATATTAATAATAATAATAATAATAATAATAATCTGCATCATTTCTACAGTTTGGTGCAGTGATATCAGGTCCTTATGCAAATTCACTTCTTTACTCTCGTGTATCAACATTTGTTTTAACATTGCAATTATCATGAGTTGTTTTTGTAGTATGACCTTTCTACTTCAGATTCCTGAGCATTTTATAACATAATACTGTTTGTCATGCTTGATATATACTGCTTGATAGAACTTTCCAAAGTGAGCACTCATTATTTGAACAATCTCAGCTGTTTCTGACACAAATGTAGTACGATTTTCTAAAGTTATTCTTCCAAATTCAATTTCTTTTAATTCTCTGATTTAGCTTTACGTAAATGCTTGTAATGTCTCTAGCCTGTGCTTTATATATCTTATAAACATCCTCAGTTTGACCTTTATTGAGGTCTCATCAGGAGCCAGAACCAGAGGTGATGCCAAGCTTGAAGTAATGCCGAAGTCATATTTTCATATATGAGTAGCCAAAAGGTGTCACACCTTATTATTAAAATATTCTGGATTAGAGATAGTTGTTGGAAGTTTTTCTGCTTGGTTATATTAGGTGGAAAAACCAAGAAATATACTTTCTTGGTATAATACCAAGAAATTATATACTTGTTTTTATCCTTTATCCAAGCTTAAGCAAACAAAGTTTGTAAAAATGAAGGAATTATTAGAGGTAGCGAAAGAAAAGAGTGACAGAGAGGATAGTGAGTCTGTTGCCGTGGTATGACAGAGAAGAGCTTAGAAGGAGGGCCATAATCGCAAATGACTTTATGCGCAGGTTATGCAGACGGTGGGTGTGGTCTGCAGTTTGTGGATGTGTGGAGTGAGTTTGATGGGCGAAAGGATTTGTTACAAGATGGATGGCTTACATTTGAATGGATTTGGTGTGCAGAGACTGGAAAAAGTGTTGCTGAATGAAGTGAAAATGGATGTACAGAACCAGAGAAACTAGAACTACCAAGGAATGGGGGAGGGAAGTGGATATGCGGACATCGGTGAGACAGTTGAGTGTAAGAATGTATATAATGTGCCCGAGCCAGTATGAAGGACAAGAAATCAGAATGGGATAGTTAGTATAACGCATCAAGATAGGTGTGCGACAAATGGACCTCTGCATTTCATGTATACTAATGCCAGAAATATTAGGAACAAAAAGGAAGAATTTTTGGCCTTGGTTGGCTCTTCCTGGCCACAGATTATTGCATTAGTGAAACATGGCTGACAGAAGATGATATAGTTAGTGGGATAAAATTTGTAGGGTATAGTGTGTTAAGGAGGGACAGTGAGAATAAAATGGTGGGGAGGAGTGTTACTGATGATAGCCGATGAACTGCAGCCAAGGAGAATAGAAGTTGTATTGCAGGATAGTGAAAAGAGCTCATTTGAGGCTATTTGGTGTGAGATTGAGACTAACGGAACAAAATGTACAGTTGGGTGCTGCTATAGACCAGGTGATGGAATAGATGGTGGAGATAATATGCATAGACAAATTGATGAAATGAGTGGAAGGAGGGTAATTATTATGGGGGATTTCAACTATGGTAACATCGATTGGAAGGAAGAGAGGACACGTGAGGATGAAACTGGACTTTATTCAGTTACTAAGGGATAACTATCTGAGACAGCATGTAATGGAAAATACTAGGGGTTCGAGAGTGCTTGACCTAGTAATAGTATCTGGGACTTTGACTGTAATAAATATGACCATGTTGCCACCTATTGGTGAGAGTAATCATAGGGTGTTGACCTGGAGGTGGTAAATGTGTGAAATTTTTGATTAAGACAGGGTACATGTGGAATTACCATGCTGGCAAGTATGACAAGCTTAGGAGATTGCTTGGTTCAGTGCCATGGCATGTAAAACTGCAAGGGCAGGATGTTGAGGCATGGGAAGTGGTCAAGGAGCATTTACAGGAGGTTATGGCTGAGTGTATATCTAGAGTCCGAATAGTAAATCAAGTAGGGGTTAATGAATAACACCATTAAACTTGAGTTGCAAAAAAAGAAACAACTGTGGAGGGAATTTAAGGAGAATGGTGACCTCCAGGTACATGAACGGTATAAAGTGCAGGCCAGAAGGGTAATGAGTGTGGTAAGAAAAGCAAAAGCAGATTATGAAAGGAAATTAGCCATGCAAACTAAAGTGAATCCCAAACAGTTCTTTCAATATGCTGCAAGTAAAAGAAAAACTGTACACGGCAAAATGATTTTAAGGAATGCCGATGGTAGGGAGGTCACTGAATCAGTCGATATAGTGGAATTACTGAGTGAGTACTTTGCAAGAGTATATTATCCAGGTGGTGACATTGAAGGAATGAAGGAACCATTAGTTTATACTGGAATTGTGGTGAATGAAGTGGAGGTGAATAGTCTATTACAAAACCTTAATGTTAACCTTAATCTGTGGGATTGGACGGTATACCAGCATGGGTCTTACGTGAAGCGGTCAAAGAATTGTCAGTGCCCTTGACCATATTGTGTAATCTGAGTCTCGGGTCTGGTTTAGTCCCGAAGAGGTGGAAAGAGGGGAAAATAGTTCCACTGCATAAAGGAGGATCCAAGACTACTGTTGCAAATTACCGACCGATCAGCATATCAGGAGTCGTCAAGGTCTTGGAGAAAGTAGTCAAGGGAAAAATACAGGAATGGACTGATGAAAATGAGATAATACTGTATGGGGGGGGGTGACAGCATGGTTTTGTGAAGGGTAGATCATGCCTCAGTAACTTGCTCAGGTTTTATAACACAGTGACAGCTGAACTGGATAAGACCTTTGATAGGATACCACATGTAATTCTAATCTGTAAACTGCAACATATGGGAATGGATATAGGGTTGGTGAGATGGATAGGAGGGTGGTTGATAGAGATATACCAGAGAGTAGTTTACTCAGGAGTAGAGTCCAAAAGATGGCCTGTGACTAGTGGCGTGCTGTAGGGTTCTTTTCTCGGACCACTGCTGTTTAATTTGTTCATTAACGATATAGGGAAGGATATGAGAGGAATGGTTCATTTGTTCGCTGATGATGCAAAGTTGGGTAGGGCAATAGTGAATGCAGAAGATGTCAAAATTTAAGCAGGATGATTTGGATAGATTGGAGGTCTGGGCTAAGGAGAATGGATGTCAATTTAATGTGGCAAAATGTAAGGTTATGCATTTTGGGGTGAAAAGATCAGCAGCAGTATATCACATTGGTGGAACTGTACTCCAGGAGATTGATGAGGCCAGGGACTTGGGAGTGTTGGTGGATAGGGAGTTGAAGTTTAGGGGGGTGCACATTGCATAAGTGGCTAAATCAGCTCATCAAATCACTTGGATGTTGAAGAATACTTTGACGAGCAGAGATAAGCAAGTTGTTGTTCCTCTGTATCGAGTCTTGATAAGACCCCATCTCGACTACTGTGCCCAGATTTGGGCACCAGGGTTTTTTCTTGATGGGGAGGAGGTTGAGAGGATCCAGAGGCGAGTGACCAAGATGATAGCAGGTCTATGGAATGAACCTTGTGAAAACAGATTGAAGATTTGTGAGTTTCAGAAATTGGTTGATAGGCAGAAAAGGGGAGATATGATTGAGACATTCAAATTGCTGAAGGGTTTCTATAGGAGTAATTCAGAGGATATTTTTGAGAACAGGACTGGTGGTGGGAGGACTAGGGGACATCCATGGAAGCTGGGCAAGAGTGTGGTTATAAGGGTGTTAGAGCTGGGTTTTTTACTTTTAGAGTGGTGAATGAGTGGAATAAGCAGCCAGAGTCGGTTTTGGGTGTTACAACGGTGAATGAGTGGAATAAGCAGCCAGAGTCGGTTTTGGGTGTTACAACGGTGAATGAGTTCAAGGCAAAGTATGATAGATGCTGTGTGAATGTCGAATAGTTGTGATGGACATGATGTTTAGGGCCTACCCTCAATGAGTCTAAGGACTCCAAGGAGTCCTTAGACTCATCGAGGGGAGCCATAACAATAATCAGGACTGGGGCAATTCGTATATAGAAACTAATGACTTTGCATCACTTGCCCTAGTATCCCATAATGTAAAGCACATATCCTTACAGACATATATTATATTCTTAACAGAGACCCCTTCTGATTCTATGAACAAATCTGACACTCTTTGATCTCGAGTTCCTTTTTTTCACATGCTGCTTGAGAAAGTTGGCTAGCAACTACTCGGTAAATTCCTCTTCATTCTTATTATGAGATTTCTCTTCTATGCAATCAATGTTTTGAATAATTAAAGTCGTCCATAATGACACACCATAAGGCTGAATTGGGAATACATTTCTTTCTCCTCTGCAACTGTGCTTCCAGGTCTGTAGCAACGTTGCACCATATATATTTCATTCTGTTAGCCCCCACTCCACAAAAGAAATGTGATACCAGTATTAATGCACCAATTTTTCTAATCATCCATGCTACAGGTGAAAAGTATAGGGAAAATGTCACCCACCTTCATTCAAAAGGGTATTGAACGGCTGGTAGGTTCTCCCAAAACAGTAAAGAAACTATGTTCTGACGATGTCTTCGTAGAAACATCATGTCAGCAACATTCAGAAAAACTACTCAGAGCAGCATCAGTGGGTGGAATACCTGTGACATTTATACCCCATAAAACACTCAATTCCTGTAGTGAAACGATCTCAGCTTTCTCCTAGTTGTCTCCGATTAGGAGATATGTTCTGAGCTGAAAGATCAGGGATGACTGGTATGAGGTGCATCATGATCTGTAGGGATTCTAACCAGAAACATCATCCTTATATTAAATACTCCTAGCCTCCAACATCTATTAAGCAGAGTATCTCGGTTGTTCTATTCGATTGTACATCCCTAATCCACTAAGATTTTTCAAATGCCAGAAATACGGACATGCCGAAATTGCCTGTCGTGGCTCTGCCACAGCTGCCCAATGTGATAGTAAATAGCATGATAGCAGTCTTGCTCTGCCATGATAGCTAAATGTATAAACTGTCAGGGAGATCACCCAGAGTACTCCTGTGCATGTCAGAAGTGGAAAGATGAGAAAGAAATACAAAATAAATAAAATAAAAATTTCACCATTATGTGAACTTTACAATCATGACTGGTTCTCTTTTGAGTGCATCAACTGCACTATTTATGGCTCTTCTTCAAAAATGGTTCTTCCATTGGATGAGAATCCACTTTTAAAAAAAATGGATACTTCAGTATCCACTGAAAGCAAATCGAACTTAGCCAGTTATCCTGGCTCATATGATGTATTGGATATTTTTCCAGGGAAAGAGATAGACACTGGTTGTCCATACTTCCCAAAATCTAATGAGATATATAAACCCAATGAGGGCAAGTCCTCAACCTCTTGGAAACAAGGCAAATCTATGAAGCCTAAACAATAGGAAAATTTTTTACAGTGGAACTGCTGTGTGTGTTTCACCATAATATCAGTGATATCAAGCACCTACTGAAGAAACACAAGCCCTTTTGTTTCTGTCTGCAGGAAACCTATTTAAAATCCAGTGAGGATCGTACCATCAGGAATATCACTCTTGTATGCAAGGACAGAACAAGAGATGGCTCTGCTCTGGTGGAGTAGCTATTCTCATGAGCAGTCATATACCATTTCATCATGTTCAGCTTAATGCTGCTCTGGAAGCGGTAACTATTCACTTATCTGTGGGATATTATTATTATTAAGAGACCTCCAGAGAGTCAGGGACTCATTGAGGAAGGCCACATACAACACGCACCAGCTTTCATATTTATTCTTGAATCCATTCACACTGCTTGCACTCACAACATCCAATGGCAATCCATTCCAATCACACACCACCCTATGAGAGAAAATTCTAGCCCTCACCCCCTGCTTAGCAGCATTCATTATCAGCTTCCAAGGATGCTCTCTTCTCCTTTCCCCACCCTCAATAAATTGAAAAATTCCATCAACTGAAATCCTGTGTGACCCTTTCAGAAGTTTGGAAGTCTCAATCATATCACTCCCTCTTTCTCCTGTTTGCTAGTGTCGGCAGTCTACAAATTTTTACTCTGTCTTCATAATCATAATCCAGATATAATTTTTAATACTCTACTTTGCACTCTCTCTCTGATATATCAGAATCACAAGGGAAACCAGGAGACCAGACCTTCGCACAATAGTCCAATTGAGGTCTTATCAACGCCTTATAAAGAGGCAAAATGACATCCTTATCTTTACATGTGAAAGTTTGTTTCAGCATTGCAATTAATCTTTTGAGTTGTAGTTGTAATCTTTGCTACATGGCCCCTGAACTTCAACTTCCTATCTACTAACACTCCAAGATTCTTAGCCCCTTATCAGTTTCTTCAAACATAATCCCACCAATATAATATGACATTAGATATCTAGTCACACCAAAGTTAATGACTGTACATTTACTGACATTGAACTGACACCCATTTTCCCATGCCCACAATTCCAGCCTATTGAAATCCATCTGCAAGTACTGCATTCCTGATTACCCTACCTATCTTTGCGTCATCAGCAAATTGCTGTATGTTGCCTATCAAATCCTTCCCAATGTCATTAATGTACAGATTGAATAACAGTGGACCAAGCACTGATCTTTGTGGCACACCACTGGTTACCTTAAATCTTGCAGACTAACATCCCCTATATACCACTTTTTGATATGCCAGTCAGCCATCCTCTTATCCATGCTAATATTCTATAATCCAAATCCATATTCTTCAGTTTATGCAACAGTCTACATGCTGTATTCTACAAAAGCCTTAGCAAAATCCAAAAGTATCATGGTGTATCCATTCCTCTTCTCTAGTTCAATGTTACCATTGAACTAGACAAGGGGAATGGTGCAAATGGTTCAATGGTAACATTGTCATAGAATGTGAGCAAGTTGCTAAAACATGACCTTCCCTTACTAAATCCATGTTGCTCATTGCAAAGTAGAGATTCATTGTCAACCCAATTCTGAATGCTAGCCTTAACCAATTTTTCCAAAATCTTCACCACCACTCCTGAGATACTAATTGGTCGATAGTTGGAAACATTGGTCTTTGCACCACCCTTATGCAATGGAATTTTTACATTCTTTCCACGCCTGTGAAATCTTCACTGTTCTGAGACTCATATTAAACGGCCTAATCAAAGGAATAGCCAGTTCAGCTGAACAATCTTTTAGTACACATGCAGATATCCCTATTGCTGAATTCTTATTCAGTTTGTGCAACAGCTCTAATACCTCATCCTCATACATCTGAGTTTCTTCATCCAGTGAAGAGGTAGCAGTGAGCTTAATGTCGCATACACCAGGTTGATAGCTTTTAACAAAATGGGTGCTCGTTAGTTGAACAACCTCTTCAGCATCTGTAACTCTCATGCTATCTGCATTTAGAAGAGTTATTCTTTTGTATTCATTCTTTCTTTTACTTGCAGCATATTGATAGAATTCTTGTGGGTTGTCTTTAGCATGCAGAGCCAGTTTCTTTTCATGTGCTCAGACTTTTCATACTTTGCTTTCCATACAACAGTTGTGACTACTCTAGGCTGCTGCTTATAATTTTCATAATGCACATCATCCTTTTCTTATGAATCTCTTGCTTAATAAGATTACACATCCATTCAACTCCTACCCTATCAGAGTGTGTCCCAAGAGTTCTTTGAACTCTTGGGACACACTGTGATATTACATCATTTAAGTATAGTTTAAATGCTTCTCATGCACTGTCAGTATATCCAGTGTAAACTTCCATCACCATGGCAGGATTTTACCTTACTGCCTGTTTGAAGAATGAATATGCTAACTACTTGTCCAACCAAAACTGGTTGGCTGAGCAGTTTAATATTATTCTAGACAATTCCTGTCACAGTAGCACATATTTAGCAATTTCCTCTGTGCTTTAAACTGGTGAAATTCAAGAATAATGTATGGAAAGTTTTTTACCTTGGGTATACTATATGTTAAAGATACCAAGCAATTTTATAAACTTGGTTTTAATCCTTTTTCCCAAGTAAGCAAACAGACAAGTAAGTCAAGCTTGCAGACAACTCATGGTAAAGGTGAAGTAAGCTCTCATCACTTTCCTTAGTATTTCCCCTAATGCAAAGCACATCCCCTTGCAGAGATGTATGATAGTAAAAAACTTTCTACATCTTTCTCTCATCCTGAGATTTTTATTTAATCAGGCGAAAGCACCTTGTGGTAACTTGTTTAGGTAAAATTTATAAGCTCTGCATTACTTCAACCTTGGCATTTTTGGATCTGGCTCCCACTGATGAGACCTCAATAAAGGTTGAAACCGGTCTGGGTAGTGGCCCTTGCCTTTAATGCATAGCATCATACATCTCCACAAGGGGATGTGCTTTGCATTAGGGGAAATACTAAGGAAATTGATGAGAGCTTACTCCACCTTTACCACGAGTTGCCTCAGACCTGAATTATGTTCAGGTGCAAACTTGACTTACTTGTCTGTTTGTTTACTTGGGAAAAAGGATTAAAATCAAGTTTATAAAATTGCTTGGTATCTTTAAGAATAATGCATAGTTAGATAAAAGATAAAGGCCTTTAGAATTTTAAAATTTGTCCTTTTTTTTTCCCCCAAAAAAATAAAAAAAGTTGAGCCATGCGCCTTCACTCTCAATATATGATCACAAAACAGTATAATTAAGAAGAAAAGTATATTTCATGAATATTTCTTGCTCAAATGTAATGTGACGAGGGGTTAAGTATGGTGTAAGCATACTTACAGCATTACTTCTGAAAAATTCTGACACCATTTAGGTGCATTTCACAAGGTTTAGATTCATTTTTATAAATTCTCCATCTGCAGGCAAGTTAATCCAGAATTCTGGTGGACAGATTGCTTGGAAAAATTTTTATAAATTTGTTGAGTTATCCTGATTTATGTTCCACTTGACCATTTTTCAGGGGCACATATGTAGAAATTATATGTTATAACTTATATGCTCTAACTATTATCCTCTCTCTATCCAAAAGGCTGTGAGTTTGAATCCCGCCGTGGGCATGAATGTTTGTGATTGTGTGTGAGAATACTAGTGGTGGTGGGTGGTAGATGGCATTGTTGTAGATGATGATGTAGTTTTCGATTCATTGTAATTGGTGGATTGAGTGGTGGAGACAGAGAGTTGTAGAGTAGGTGCCCTCCCTCTCTCGATGAGTTGTCTTTGGACTACCTGGAGGTGTCACGTAATAATAATAATAATATTCTTCCCATCCATCAACTGATCCTATTCCACTGAACTTGGTATACTCTTCAGTTGGTCATAATTTCCTGCTTTGTAGTTCAGCATGTAACCTTTATTGAATAGAACATTCATAAACTTAGTCACTTCCCAAGTGAATACTGCATGATCACTGTCACCAACTGGAGGCAGAATAGTTACATCTTTAACTGAGACGCCCGCTGATACTATAATAAAATCTAACACTCTTTGACCTTGAGTTCCTTCTGTCACGTGCTGCTTGAGGAAGTTGTCCTGCAACAGCTCAATAAATGCATTTTCATTCTTCTCATGAGATTCTACTACTACCCAATCAGTATTTGGATAATTAAAGTCTTCCATTATGATTACTCTTTTCGTGCTCATCTTTTCTATTTGGTGATGCATTTTTTTCATCACTAGCAACCGATCCACAAGGTCTGTAACAACAATCCACTATGTAATTGATCTTGTTAGATTCCACCTCACACCAGATGGCTTCAAACTCACTGCCACATAAAATACTGTTAGTAGTATTACTATAATCATAGGTCTCAACTCTAACTGGATTCAAATCATCTGATATCATTAGCAGCACCTCCACTCCTCTCCTATCCCCTCTATCCTTCCTAAAAAGAGTGTATCCTTTACACTCAATTCCAGTTAGTATGTCTGATTCTGATAGCCAGGTCTCGCTAATGCCTGCAATCTGAGGTCCCAACATATTGACTAAGGCAGCAAACTCTGTCCCTTTGTTTCTGATACTCTTAGCATTTGTGTACAGTCATAATAATCCACCTGCTTGTTCTTTTGTATACTCTTGTCTACATGACACAGTTGGACAACTTGCAGATCTCTATTCTTCTCTAGTGCCCGATACATGTAGACATCTTTGCACAAGTTTGATTGGCAAGAACTGGACGAACACAAATCAAAATTGTTCTCTCCTCATCAACATTTCCATGACAAAGCTCATTCCCGTCATTTACACAGTTATATAACATTGTTGCTCTTGCACTCACATTGTCACCATTTCTCCCTTTAAAAATTAATTTTTTAACTGACTAATTTAGTTTTGCTCTCATACCAGTTATATCTAATCACATAATCACTAATCACACAGATTCACATACCCGTCTTCATCCTATGTCCGAAAATATTAAATGGAAAATTCCAGAAATAAACAATGCATAAGTTTTAAATTGTGCACCATTCTGTGTAGCATGATGAAATCTCACACAGCTGCCCAGGACATGAAGCGTCCCTTTGTCCAGTATATCCACGTGCTTACTGTATATGCTATCCACCCGTTAATCACTTAGTAGCCGTCTCATAGTGTTTGTGCTCAAGTAACCCTTATTTTACTTAATAATGGGCCCCAAAGTGCAAGAGTAGTGATGCAGGTAATTCAGATATGCCAAAGAGAAACTGTCAGTTGCTTCCTCTAAGTGAAAAGTGAAAGTTCTTGACTTCATAAGAAAAGAAAATAAATCATGTGCTGAGGTTGCTAAGATTCCATTCACATAACTTTTATTACAGTATATTGTTATAATTGTTTTATTTTATTATTAATTATTGTTGTTAATCTCTTGCTGTCCTTATTTATAAATTAAACTTTATCATAAGTCTGTATGTATGTATGTATAGGAAAAAGCATAGGATACATTATAGGGTACTGTCTGCAGTTTCAAGTATCCACTGATGGTCTTGGAATATATCTCTTGTGGATAAGGGGGGAGTGGACTACTGTATTTACCACCAAGTTTTGAACTAAATGAAATGGAACTCAATTGCATAATGCAACTGCCTCACCTCAGTGGGTGACTTTATTGGACACAACTCTTTGGGGTAGTGCCAACACAAATAGACAAGACAAGGTCATATTATTGAGCAAATGCTCAACAACCATGACCTCTCCTTTATTGATAATGGAGCAAATACCTTTTTTTCACTTGCCTACCTGCTCTTATTTGGCAGTTGATCTTACAATATTCTCCCCTAACTGTTTTTCCACTGCTCACATGGGATGCTGTTGAAAACATATATGGAATTGATCATTTTCCTATCAGTACTGTGTCTGAACAAGTAGAAAATGGACCAGGCTGACTGGAATACATTTTCCCATCTTGAGAAATTTAATACTGAAGCTATCAGCCAAACATCCATTAATGAAGCAGTGAAATATTGTCACAAATTGTATTGTCCATGGAGCAATCCCAAAAAATTTCATCCTGATTTCCATTCTATCCAAAAAGTGGTGGAACCAAGAGCGCTAAACAGCCAAAAAAAAAAGATCAAGATAGACCATGGGTATTTTTTGTAGATATCCTACCACAATAAACTTAATAGCATTTAAACATTTATCACTTGTGTCAAAGCATGCCATGTAGGATGTCAGATTCAAAAACAATCCAAATTTATATCACCGATTAATCAAACAACCAGTGCAAAAATTGTCTGGGATAAAATCTGGAAATGAAAAGTAGATATGAAACACACTATTTGTCTACCTTGGAACATAATGGATGTTTTACTTCTTATCCCAAAGCTATTGCAGACACTTTGGGCAAAAACTTTTCCAAAATCTCAGCAACAACCTCATATCCTCCTGAATTTTTAATATTGAAAGAGAAACAGATATTAAGCTTATGTACCAAGGATGTAGAACCATACAATCAACCATTTGTTAAAGAGGAGCTTAAAAGAACCATTTTGCTATTTCAGCATATAGGGAATTAGCCTGCTGAATACAGGATATAAAATATATGCAGGAATATTAAAAGAGAAACTAAGTAGCATTGTAGAAAACAAATTACTAGAAGAACAAAATGGCTTCCGAAAAGGCCGATCCTGCATAGATCCAATTTTTACTTTAAAATTATTAATAGAAAAGAGAAGAGAATTTCAAAAAGAAACACATGTGGCGTTTATTGATTATGAAAAAAAGCTTTTGACAAAATTAGTCGACAAAAATTGTTTAAAATATTAACCAATTTAAACATACCAAACCAACTTTTACAATCTATTCACGAAATATATACAGGAAATAAAATAGCAGTTAAATTAGAACACACCCTCAGAATGGAAAGATATATCAAGAGGAGTATGACAAGGATGTACCCTCTCACCTCTGCTTTTCAATATATATATAAATGAAATATTAACAATCTGGAAACAGCATAACCCATTTGATATATAAATGACCCCGCAAATGAAGATAGATACACTACTATTTGCAGATGATCAAATAGTATTAGCTACATCAGAAGATGACTTACAAAGATCATTAAAATCATTAAATGATATCTCAAAGCAATATAATATGACAATATCCAAAGAAAAAACAAAAATAATGGCATTCAAAGGAGAAAACCCAATAAGAAGTAAAATAGTGATAGATAATAAAATACTAGAACAAGTAAACACTTTCAGATACTTGGGATGTGATCTATCATACGAAGAAGAAAAAGACATAGACACTAAAATATCAAACTTTGTCAAAGTAAATGGCATAATAAACAGTATATTTAAGCCATCCCTGGTACAAAAACACACTAGAATCAGACTATATAATGTCTTGTCAAAACCAACTCTACTATACGGAAGCGAAACATGGACCACGAAAAGGAAAGATGAAAAACGAATTCAAACAGCAGAAATGAAGTTCCTCAGAAAAACAGCTGGATATACCAAGTGGGACCACAAAACAAATGAAGAAATCTTACAATCCCTAAAAATCAAACCAATTAATTACTACATAAGACAGTATAAACAAAAATGGCTAGAACATTTAAATCAAATGGACAACAGCAGACTACCAAAAATATTATACAGATACAAAATAATTGGAAAAAGAAGAATCGGAAGACCAAGAAAGAGATGGCATGAGACCGGAACAGGCCACATGGCCTATATTCCATGTTAGGAAGAAGAAGAAGAAGAAGAAGAAGAAGAAGAAGCATAGTGCAATTTTGCCTGATGACATCCATTATGAGATGATTAAACACCTCCCATAGCTTTTGTGGATCTCCTTCTTTTACTATATGACAGAATATTTACAGAAGAAGAGTTTCTGGGCTCTTGGCAAAAGTTGATTGTCATTGCTTTCTGAAAGCCAGGCAAGGATCCAACCTAAGCCAACAATTATCATCTTATTGCTCTGACCAGCTGTCTTAGAAAAAATGATAAACACAGGGCTTTTCTGTTACTTAAAAAAGCAGCAAACTTCTTTCCAACATAAAATGTGGCTTTTGCAGACAACAGTCAACCTCTGACCATTTGGTCCATTTAGAACCATTTATAAGAGATGCTTTCCTGAAATGAGAACATGTGGTTTCATTGTTGCTTGACATGGAAAAAGCCTATGACACAGCTTGGAGATATAGTATAATTAAAGGACCTGTTTAATCTGGTTCTGAGGGGGGGGGGTCCTTCCTATTTTTATTAAGAACTTTCTCTCCAGCTGTGTCTTCCAACTCCAGATGGGTAGCACGTTATCTCAATCACATCAAGAAGGGGGGGGGGGGTTCCTCAAGTAGATGATTGTAATTCTTATAAATAAGCTTATATGTTGGTTACACATAGATTTTAATTTTTCAGGAACTAATAACATATACTAGAATGTTAATTATAAAAAACTAATTAATACCTTCCTATATTTCAGCAATGTTACATTGCTATCATCAGGGATCACAAAAACAATGATAAGTGCACACAGGCACCAACACTGAGCAAATGAGGCTGAATAAAGGCAACAGAAGTTGGGCCTAGAGTCCTAAATATTGTCCCCCAGTGAGCTAAATTGGGTTGTCTTGGGCTGACAATCTTAAAATGTATACTTCACAAATTTTGGGCAGTCACGTGCATCCAAATTTGTTGAGGTTTGGAAAGGCTTACTTGGAACTGTCCTACTACAGCCAAACAGGGAGGACTGACACAAGGACTACATCTGATTCCACCAATACAATAAAGTTTTAGTAATCTACTTACTTATTACAATAAAGTGACTGCTTCCTTGGACAGAGGAAAAGGATACACAGTAATATACTTGGATTTCACAAAGGCTTTTGATAGAGTACCTCATGATAGGTTGACAGTCAAACTAGATCAGATGGGGTTGGATATTAGATTGGTGCATTGGATTGGAGACTGGCTATCTGATAGGTATCAACAAGTTGTGTATGGGGGAGTGATATCCAGGAAAAGGAAAGTCACTAGTGGAGTGCCTCAGGGGTCTGTTTTAGATCCATTGCTATTTAACTTGTATATTAATGATATAGGTGAAGATTTGGATGGAGATATTCAGTTGTTTGCAGATGATGCAAAGTTGGGACGAACCATGAAGTGTAGTGAAGGTGTTGTGGCCTTACAGGAAGACTTGAATAGATTGAGTGATTGGGCATGGAAATGGGGATGTAAATTCAATGTTGCTAAATGTAAGTTTTAAAATTTGGAAAACAAAGATGGGATGCAGAATTTATGCTTGGTGAGAATATGTTGTTAGAGGTAGAGGAAATAAGAGATCTGGGGGTGATAGTGGATAAGGATCTAAAATTTAGGGGACACATCGCCAAAATTGTGAAGACAACACAAAGGCTTCTGGGAATGACGCAGAGGACACTGACGTGTAGAAGTAGGGAGATTCTTGTTCCATTGTAAAAGGCTTTGATTAGGCCACACATGGACTATTGGGCCCAGATTTGGTCACCGGGTTTTCAGAAGGATGAAGAGATGTTGGAAAGGGTCCAAAGGAGACTGACTAAGGTAGTTTCTGACCTCTGGAATGTCGAGTATGAGGAAAGATTGAGAAGATGTAATTTGCAGAGTCTGGTGGACAGGAGGAAGAGGGGAGATATGATAGAGACCTGCAAGTCGGTAAGGGGCTGTTATAGGATCAATGCTGGAGAAGTTTTACAGAGAATAGTGGGAGATCAGGGGAGAACCTGAGGTCATCCCTGGAAACTGTATAAAGAGAGTTTGAGTAGGGGAGTGAGAGGTAGGTTTTTTTCATGCAGAGTTGTGAATGATTGGAATGGCCTTGCCTGAGAGTGTGGTGTCTGCAAAGAGTTTTAATGTGTTTAAAACACGGTATGATGAGCTGTGTGTGATAAAAGGACCTCCCAGATGAGTCTCTGACTCCATGAGGTCTTGGGGTGGTAATAATAATAATACTGCCACTTAGGACTTCCTGACCATGCATTGGGCTCCCACTACAGGATATGCTGGAAGAAGGCCACTTTTTTACACTGCAGCAAGTACAAGTACAAATGATTATTCCTTGAATCAGCCTTAGCATTGAAAAACTTTTCGAACCTCAACAAATTTAGGTGCATGAGACTGCTGGAAGAAGGCCACTTTATTACACTGCAGCAAGCACAAGTACAAAAGATTATTCCCTGAATCAGCCTCAGCATTGAAAAACTTTTCGAACCTCAACAAATTTGGGTGCATGAGACTGCTGAAAATTTGGGATTTTCAGCAGTCTCATTAGCCCAATGGCCAAGACAGTTCAGTTTAGCCCACTAGGGGGCACTATGTGGACTCTTGCCTGATTTCTGTTGCCTTTATTCAGCCTCATTTGTTTAGTGTTAGTGCCTGTGTGCATATATCATCGGTATTGTGATCCCTGATAATGGCAATGTAAAATATAGAAAGATATTAAAGTTTTTAAAATTAATATTGTAGTATGTGTTGTCAGTTCCTGAAAACTCAAAGCCTTTATGTTAAATCAAATAAATCCCTCTATCACTTATACAAAAATATATGTCTCATAATTTTGCTCCAAAATAAAGTCCCTTCCATATCACTCTACATGGACTAGTCTATGGAAGCTATTGGCATGAGTACAATTTACCCACATCAAACAATACAGCATTCCTCCATGACAGGGTTGCATCCCATCCCGCAACTTCTCATTTTATCAACTACAGAACTCTCAAAAACCCTCATCTGTCTACTTTCAATTGTTCAATGCTCACAGAGCAGCCCATTCTGATTTCTTGCCCATCTATACTGATGGTTCAAGATCAGAGATCTCTGTTGGCTGTGCTACTGTGTTCCCTAATATTACAATCTCTAACCAGATCCCACCTGATTGAAGTAACTATACAGCAGAGTTGTATGCCATTCAGCTTGCACTTGTTCATATCAAAGAAAACTTCTACCAGCAGGGTATAATTTATACAGACTCATTGAGTTCTTTACAGGCTATTTCCTCTCTTGTGTATAATCCACATCCAGCACTTGGTGAAGTGTTTGAAATTTTGCACAAAATAAAGATCTTTAATTTCAGTGTTTGGTTGTGTTGAATTCCCATCCACATTGGAATTAAGGGATATGACATTGCAGATGTTAGATCAGCTCTTACTTTCTTGACCTACCATTTGACAGTCCCTCACACTGACTACACACAGGTTATAAAATCAAAGTTAATTGCACAATGGCAATACTCATGGCAGGAAGCACTGATGAACATATTACATGATATTAATCCTGACATTAAGCACTGATAGTCTAGTCAACATATGAGCAGAAGAGAGGAAGTTGTTTTTGTTAGTCTCTTCATAGATCACAGTCATCTCACACATTCTTATTTACTGAGGGCTGATGACTCACGCATGTGTGGAAAATGCAACACCTGTCTTACCATTAGTCATATGCTAGTAGAGTGTGAATGCTTCACAGAAGAGAGAAATTATATTTTTACTTGTATGGCTGAACCCTGTACACTTAGCCAGATGTTATCAGACTCAAACAGATTCCTGTGTTTTTATATTTTTCAAAAACATTATTAAAATACATTTGATTATGGATTTGTATATACGTAGATGCCTCATTGTAAATACTAAACTTTGTACGTGCATTTTATTTAATCATTTACTTTCTAATAACTTTGAACACATATTTTATATTATTCACTAACTTTTCTTCTTGTAACTATTTATTATTTACCTACCAATACCCTGTATACTGCTATAACTCGTGTCCTAGTATGTGCAGTATGACCTTGCTGTCCTTGTGCCATAAAAACCCCAAATCAATTGATCAGTCTTATGTCTTGTAATGCAAAGCACACTTTCCTTAGGGCTGTGTATATTGCTATTGATATAAAGGAAGAGTCACTATATAGACAAATTGCAAATTTTATTGAGGTGTCCTCAGTGGGATCTAAACCTGTTAAGATAATGAGATCAAATGAAATGCAGAAGTCATATTTTCCATATACAAAATGTACAAATAGAAAAATTGCATCACTATACTGTTAAGATTCTAGAGCAAAGATAGTTCTACAAAATTGTTATCACTTTAAGATACACCATTTAACTAATTGTATATGGAAAATATCTGACTTCTGCATTGATTTCATGTCAGTATCCTTATGGGTGTAGGTCTCACTGGCAAGAAAGCTATAAAAGTCTCTTTTGCATCTGGCTCCTACTAATGAGACCTTGGATTTTGGCAAGATAAATACTTTAGTTTTCTTTCCTTTGTTTTTCACTTTGATATTCTAATTTTATTTTGCTGCTGCTAGTGTTGTTTCTGTTCCTCACTAGCACATCATCATCAAATTCCTGATGTGTACCCTTAAGAGGGTGTATACAGGATATGATAGTACTACATGAAAAACTTACATCATTACTAACTTCCTGTCTACAATTTTCCTCCAAATCAGTCTGTTACCTGTCAAGACTTCAACATTATGTTTTGTGGCAAAAGAGACTTGTTTGTGGTTGTGATCTAAGTTACCAAGAGAAGAACTGACATCCACATTATATTTGCAACAGGAGCTTTTTAGAAAGAGCTCAGATATGTTAGTAAATTGGAGTATGTTGTCAGGTATTCTTGTAGGGTGAGTGATGGTCTGTGATAGGTCATTCCAAATGGAAACACCTTGGCATCACTGCTTGCTTTATTGGTGAAACCTGAGAAGGGAAGCAGTATGAGTTGTGCACATTGAAGGCCCTAAAAAAAAGGATGACCTCGCTATTGGAGTATTTTGATGGTTTAGGGAAAGAGAGTCAAAGAGGTCAGAATGATAAATGGAGTTTGGGGAACAATAGAGAGAACATATGAATTGGGCAAGTTGATTTGGTAGAGACATTTTGAGAAAAAAGATCAAACAGTGGGGATTCAATGTTTTGTAATTGTGGGCATGGTATGTCAGTTGTGATGAATGCACAAGTTCCACCCTCGTGGTGGACAGAATTGTGTAAGTGTAATTTGGATAATTGAGGTGCATAATGGTTGCTGAAGTTTCCAGTTGGGGTTCTGATAGGAATAGTAATTCTAGCTTCACTGACTATAGGTGCATATCATTTATATTGCAGTTTAGGCCATGGATGTTGGTAAAGTGGATGAAGACACTTTTTTTTTATGAGGGGAGGAGTTTGGTTTTTAATGTTTTTTATGATTTTTAAAAACTTTTTTTGTTGAGGAATTTTTGTGATTTGCAGTAAAATCACATTTCTTTGGGTTGTGATCCATTGTAGGTTGTGAGGAAGAGATAAAAAGGAAGTGAGGCATGCAGTGAGAGGTGACAGTCCCAAAGAAACCACCAACACAAAGGGAGATTGGTCTGCTATCCATACACGGCTTTGACAGTTCTCCCTGCAGCCACTGTATTTGGTCGCCCTCCAATCATGATGTCATAACACGTGACTGCAGGATTTAATATTAGCTGATTGGCAAGCCTTCAGCTTTGTTACTAACTGATTCAGTCCCATGCACTAACCAGCAGCTGGCCTTGAAACCATTTTACTACTATACCCTCGAATGGGGGAATGGTCTGAGGCCCCTACATTGTGGTTGGTATCATTCAGAGCATTACTCTTATTGCTTGTGGGAAGAGAGGGGAGGGACAGAATCTGGAACCCTTGCTCTAGTAACCAAACATTGCTGCAGCCACTTCAGATCTCTAATAAGCAAGGTGGTGGTATTTCATTGAGCGATGAAAGACATCTACCACCTAGAGGTCATCTAGTTGGCATTTCCTTCAACTAGGTAAGTTATACTTTTGTGGTAGCAATGCTTACCAGGTTTGCCAGAGCTATGTTTGTGGAAACAGGCTATACTGCAGGAAGTTGGGAATGACTTGACTGCAAGAGGCAATATATTACATATTGACAGTTCTTTAGTGTGTATTAGCTGTAAAGCTGTTAAAAAAAACTCTCATTTTATTTTTACTACTAATAACAGCACAACTAATGTAGAGATTGTTTTGTACTCAAGTGTCTGCACCCACACTCACGTCTGATACCTTCATTAGTCAAATCATCTAATCAAGTACACACTGCAATCAGATGATTTTTCTTTAACTTTTTTTTTTGCTTAAGGGTACTATGAAGAAATTTTAATTCCTGCTTCTAGGCTATAGGGTCATATGTTTTGCACATGTGTATATGCAGTTGAACTTTGTTGCAATAAGCACAGAAATGATGGGATCATTGGTATAATGAGCAAAAAGCTATAATGAGTTTAATTTACATATATTCCCATACAATTGCTCACTTTTATAATGAGTATACGTATGGATATACTGTACAAATTTTGGTAACTATGAAAACATTCTTAATTGCTCAGGCATTCTTGGAATATACAAAAATTAAAGGAGTGACTTAGCTTTTAACCATATGCATCTGATTACAGGCCTGTTTATAACCTTATATTTCCTTAGGGCCAGCCCTCACTACCTACTTCTCCATTATCTAGCCTATGGTCCTCCTCTCTCACTTTACTCAAACACTGCCTTGATTGAAAAATCAGTTAAAACTGAACCCTTCTGTCGAAAACATGTCTAATAAAAGAAAGTGTCTCTCGGTTTGTGAAAACGTTGCAATTATTCATGAGTTAGAACATGTTGTGGAAAATGTTGAAGTTGGTAATTTTTTTTTTTTTTTTTTTTTTTTTTGTCCCTTCAACAGTATTGATGTTATAGAAGAATAAAGATGTTTACTTATCAGCACTGGAAACAAACATAATTGAAACAAAAAAAATTTAGAAAGTATGATCTTAGAAACATTGATGAAGTATTGCTTCAATGGCTCACTACAAAGAAGTGCTGAATTCTCAGTAGATAGTCTGATCATGAAGACTCAAGTGGAAAAATTTGCTAAACAATTTGAATGCGACAGTTTAAAAACTGACATAACGATGTTATATTGGTTTTTAAAAATACTAATTAGAATGTTGGTCCAAATTAGTTCATCAACCTAACACTAATTACAGGTATAGACCATATTGGTCTGTTCCAGTCTCATTATCTATCCAATATCCTTTTTTTGAGGTCTCTACCCTGCCTTCTCTTTCCAATTGGCTTATATTTTAGTATTTGTTTTGGATGTCGGATGTTGGCCATTTGGTTTACATGTTCAATCCATTTTTGTTTATAATTGTTTAGTTTTTCTTCTATTGATTTTGTTTTTAGTTCTTTTAAAATGTTTTTGTTTCTTTTTTGATCTAATAATGTGTATTTTGCAGTTCTTCTCATAAATCTCATTTCATTATTCTTGTTTTTATTCTTTATTTATCTTGTTTGTTTATTGCCCAAATTTCACTGCTATATAATAATGTGAGCACTGCTCTGCTAAACTATTGTATATTTTCAAGCGTGTTTCTTTTTGTACTATATTTGGGTTGAGTGTTCTGTTTATCAAGCCTATAATCTGTAAACATTTTGAAGTAGCGCAGTTAGTAGTTGGAAGGGGACCAGTCGTTCGATGCTGTCGGCATACTCTCCCTCGATGAGTCTTTGGACTCCCTGGAGGTGTCAAAATAATAATAATAATAATGATATGTCACATCCAAGATAACTGAAAGTATTTATCTGTTCTATTATTTTATTATTAATAACTATTTTACTTCTAACTGGAGTTTAGTCTATCAAAAGTCGGATAGGTATCAGAAAGTTGTGTATGGGGGTGCAGTATCTCGAAAGAGAAAGGTCACCAGTGGTGTGCAATAGGGGTCAGTTTTCGGGCCATTGTTGTTCAATTTGTATGTTAATGATATTGGGTTTGGTTTAACTACTGATATCCAGCTGTTTGCAGATGATGCAAAACTGGGGAGAGCAATATACAGTCAGGCTGATAAATGCCATTGTTTTAGTTTTATCTATGGAAATTTTCATTCCAAACTGTTCTACTATAATGTTTAAATTATATATTGCTCTTTGTAGATTGTCTTCCTTATCTGATATTATTACCTGATCATCTGCAATGTATTTATTTTGTTATTCTGGGAAATTTCTATACCTTGATTGTTTAAGGTCTTCCACTGTATTAATATTTCATTAATGTAAATATTGAAAAGTGTTGGAGACAGAGGGCATCCCTGTCTTACTCCTTGATTTATAGATTGTTTTTCAGACAACTTTTCATTTATTTTTATTTTTATTTCATTATCTTTGTATATATTCAGTATTGCTGGAAAAAAATTTGATGAAATTTTTTTCCAGGAAATTTATACAGTTCAGAGTTTATCCCATCTGTTGGTTCTCCAAATTTTTGTGTATTATTGTTAATTTTTTTCATTCCTATTCTGGCATTAAGATCTCTGGTTATAATTATATGGTCTGTTTTATTTAATTTTTCATATATTCCTTGTCAAATGCTATTTCATAATGTATAAACAAAAGATGAGTTTCTAAATTAAATTCTCTTCTTTTTTCTATAAGTAGTTTTAAACAGATAGCTGCATCCATTGTAGAGTGTCCTTTTCTAAATCCATTTTGACATTTTAATAATATTTTTTTCACTGTATATTTTTAGTTTTTCATTAAGTATTCTGTTATATATTTTGTAGCATGTATTCAATAAACTAATACCTCTCTAGTTAGCAGGTTTTGTTTTGTCTCCTTTTTTAAATATAGGTATTACTATGTTTGTATTCCATTCTATTGGTATTTGTCCATTTGTATATATTTTATTTAAAAATTTTAGTAATCTTTGATGAAATTTTTTTCCAGCAAATTTATACAGTTCAGAGTTTACCCCATCGTCTCCTGCTGATTTGCCATTTTTTATTTTATTTAGGTTGTCCTTTAATTCTTTCATTGTTATATCATTTAAGGTATTTTGTAAGTTTCTGGTGTAATTATTTTTGATGCCAGTATTATCCGTCCAAAGATCTGTAAAGTAATCCAAGAATTCTTTTATATCTGCAATCATGTGTTTTAGTATTTTGTAGCACTGGGTCTTATTTTGATATGTCATTTTCTAGATATGATATAAAATTTTCACAACTTTCTCTGTGTCTCTTTCTGTTTCTATTTTGGCTATTGCTCATCTTTTTTTATATTCAATTTCATCTTCTTGTTTTTTGCTACTTAACCATCTTTTAAAAGCCAGCTTTTTATTTTCATTATTGTTTTTATTTCATTGTCCCATATGTGTAATTTTTTATTTTTGTGATATTTTTTGTGTGTTCCTAGACTTTCATATGCTGCTGATGCGATAATTTCTTTTATATTATTCCATTCTTTCTCAATGTTTTCATTTTCTTGTATTTTTTCTAAGTAGTTATTAATCCTCTGTTGGTATAAATTTCTTATACTTGAATCATTTAGTAGTTTTACTTTGTAATTAGATTTTGTTTCTCTAGTTTGTTTATTTTTTGTATTTTTTGTAGCCAGTTTGGAAATCTTAGTTTTGCTTGTACTAAATAGTGATCTGTGTCAATTTCTAGACCTCTTCTAACTTTAATGTCTAGGAAGAGGTTTGCTGCTTTTTCATTTGCTATAAAGTAGTCTATTATTGATTTTTGTCTCCTCTTGCACACCACATATATTTATGTATATTTTTATGTTTGTAAAATGTGTTCATTATTTTTTAAATTATTATATATTGTCTAATCAATGAGTTGGTTCTCCAAATTTTTGTGTATTATTGTTAATTTTTTTCATTCCTATTCTGGCATTAAGATCTCCGGCTATAATTATATGGTCTGTTTTATTTAATTTTTCATATATTATTTGTAACTGTTTGTAAAAGTAATCATTTTCTTCTTCTTTTCCTCCTTCAAGGACATACACTCCAACAACTGTTAAATTTTCTTTATTTAATTTTAATAGAACTTCTAATATTCTTTCATTCCAGTATGTATAATGAGTTATTTTTGCTTTAATTGATTTGTGGATCCAAATCATTACACCAGCTTTTGCATGTATTTGTTTGTCCACTCCACTATATATGATATTGTAATTAGCTGTTTCTTTTGTTCCTTTAAGTTTCTTTTTTTGTTTCTGTAAGAACTACAATTTCTATATTTTTGTCATTTAAAATTTTATCTAATTCTTCTTCAAATTGTTCAAATTAAACATATTTGGCCATTTGAAAGTTAAGTATAAAAAACGTATTATTTAATACTGACCATATACAAATATTTTAACATTCTTTGCCTACCAGCTTCGCTAGCAAACTGTCTAGCTTTTTCAAGTCGTTGATGGAAAAGTATAAAAAATACTAGTAAATGCAAATTGAAAGGAACATTAAAAACGTTGTAAACACTCTGAGTAGCTAAGGTTGCATGATCGCGTGACAGAGACTGAGTAGACTTATTATTCTTAATCACGCATGCGTGTTTGTTGTAAACACATAATGTGATTACTAGCTAGCTGTAGTTCAGATGGATTTAGAGCGAGGATGAGATTTTTCCATGAACTGTTAAAAATAGTACCCTGGTTTCTGTTGAGGTTTCTGCCAGTTTTTAACATTACTGCGGCTTCCTTGAATAAACGATGTCTATAATCGTCGTCTAAATATGGCATGGAGCAATTTTGCCACTCAATCGTGTGGTTAGACTTATAGAAATGATGTGCTAAGCCAGAAGAAATATTTCTGTTGTGATTTACATCACCAACGTGCTCTCTCTGTCTGATCTCCAAACTCCGTGAGGTTTGTCCGATGTAGGCGAGACCATAGGAGCAAGGAATGTAATATACTCCTGGATATTTGTAGAATGGCACCTTGTCTTTTGGTGATCCTAAAAGATGTTTGATGCTGGTGGTTGGTTTGAAGATCACTCTGATGTTGTGGGCTTTTAGTATTCTAGCTATTTGATAAGAAATTAACTTGATGAAGGGAATCAGTCATTTGTGAATAAAATCAACTCCATACATAACCAGATAAAATGCACTCTGGAAGTTGAAAACAACAACCGTCTGCATTTTCTAGACATCTTGATAAAAAGACAATCAAATAGTGTCAATTTATCTATTTACAGAAAGCCAACAGACACTGGAAGATACCTTCATTATACTTCTAACCATCACAAGACACACAAACTAAGCATTATCCATATGTTGAAAAATAGAGCATGTAAGTTTATATCAGAAGAGGAGGATGCACAGACTGAAATCTCACTAATAGCCAAAACATTATCACAAAATGGATACCCTCTGAACATCATCAAAAAATATCTATACGGTGACAACCCCCAGACAAGAAAAACCAAACTCCCAGCACATTTCTACTGTAGTGATTCCCTTCATCAAGTCAATTTCTTATCAAATAGCCAGAATACTAAAAGTCCACAACACCAGAGTGATCATCAAACCAACCACCAGCATCAAACATTTTTTAGGATCACCAAAAGACAAGGTGCCATTCTACAAATATCCAGGAGTATATTACATTCCTTGCTCCTGTGGTCTTGCCTACATCGGACAAACTTCACGGAGTTTGGAGATTAGACAGAGAGAGCACGTTGATGATGTAAACCACGATAGAGTGGCAAAATTGCTCCATGCCATATTTAGATGACGATTATAGACATCGTTTATTCAAGAAAGCCATTGTAGTGTAGTAGTGTTAAAAACTGGCAGAAACCTCAACAGAAACCAGGGTACTATTCTGCCAGGTTGGCAGGAAAAAGACTCAGAGGAAGACCAAGATATAGGTGAATTGATATGGTAAACAAATGCCTTAGAAGATAGAAATATAAGATCTGAAAATGTCAGAGTGTTGACAGGTTGCAGATAGGAAGTTAGTAATGACGTAAATTTTTCATACAGGATACTATCATATCCTGTACACACCTTGAGGGTACATGTCAAGAATTTGATGATGAAATATTCAAGCTTTTTTAAATTCTCTGTTGTTAGTAAACCATTAAAAATTTTTATTTACTTTTCTGTAACTAAGTTTTTTAAGCAGTCTCTCTCTCTCTCTCTCTCTCTCTCTAGCACATTTTTCCACATATATATTTGTTCTGTGTATCCTTGCATAAATGTTTTGTTTATCCCACTTTTAATAGCTTTTTTTATGTTTGAATGACATGAAATTTCCATATGGTACATTGTTGGAAGTTTTTCCACTTGGTTATACTATAAATTAAAGATACCAAGAAATTATATACTTGGTTTAATCTTTTATTCAAGTGTAAGCAAACAGTGTTGTACCCGAAATATAATCAGGACTGGGGCAACTCATATATAGAAGCTAATGACTTCACATCACTTGCCTTAGTATCCCATAATGCAAAGTGCATATCCTTATGGGTATGTATAATGCTGTGCATTATGGGAAGGGTCACAACCCAGACTAGTTTCTACCTTTATTGAAGTCTTGTCAGTGGGAGCCAGACCCAGAGGTGGTAAGATTGAAGTAATGCCAAAGTCATATTTTCATATACACCTTATTATTAAAATACCGTGGATTAGAGATAGAAATATAAGATGTGAAAATGTTGGAAGTTTTTCCACTTGGTTATACTAAAAATTAAAGATACCAAGAAATTATATACTTAGTTTAATCCTTTATCCAAGTGTAAGCAAATGATGTTTGCATCTGAAATATAATCAGGGTTAAGAGTGACCCTTCCCATAATGCATAGCGTTATACATACCCATAAGGATATGCACTTTGCATTATGGAATACTAAGGCAAGTGATGTGAAGTTGCTTCTATATATGAGTTGCCCCAGTCCTGATTATATTTCAGGCACAAACTTTGTTTGCTTACATTTGGATAAAGGATAAAATCAAGTATATAATTTCCTGGTATCTTTAATTTATAGTAAATCCAAGCAGAAAAACTTCCAACAACTATCTCTAATCCAGAGTATTTTAATAATAATATGTGATACCTTTTGGCTATTCATATATGAAAATATGACTTTGGCATTACTTCAATCTTAGTACTACCTCTGGATCTGGCTCCCACTGAAGAGACTTCAATAAAGGTAGAAACTAGTCTGGGTTGTGACCTTTCCCATAATGCATAGCATTATACACCCATAAGGATATGTACTTTGCATTATGGGATACTAAGGCAAGTGATGTGAAGTCATTAGCTTCTATATACGAGTTGCCCCAGTCCTGATTATATTTCAGGCATAAAAACATTGTTTGCTTATACAGTGATACCTTGGCTAACAAAGATAATTTGTTCCAGAATTGCATTTGTTATCTGAAATCTTTGTTAGCCAAAATGTGATTTCCAGTAGGTTTCTATAGAAAATCGGTTAATTCGTTCCAGATACTGCCTACTATTTAAAGATAAGTTTATAAAATAGTAAAAAGCACACTATAAAAGTGCAAAAACTCACCAAAGGCTGAGATGAACAGCTACCCAATTAGATGAAGGAGAATGGAAAGTAGAATGAAAAACTGATGATCTTTACACTATTATATACACTTTATTACACAACGTTTTCTTTTTCAAAGTTTATTCAAGGTAAGTCACCTCTTCTTCAGTAGCTGGCCTCTGTCTCTTTGCTAAAGGAGAAGTCAAAAATCTGTCCAAAGTTGATTGAACTTCTATTTTTTTCAGATCATTTTTATATTGATTCAGACACTTGTCTTCAACCAAGGCAAAAGTCTGTTCATTTCAGCATTGTTGGGATGCCACTTTGTAGCCAAAGACTGAAACTCTTCCCAGTAGTGCAGCATTTTTTTAATGTCACCTGTTGGCATTCTTCCCTTTTTATTGCTATCCTCCTCCTCAGATGAGTACTCTTTATCTTTCTTGTCTCTTTCCTGATTCAGTTGCTTTTTCAACTCTTCAAGATCTTCTGTTGTCAGATCTTTTGAGTGTTCTTCAACTAATTCTTCTTCATTTATCTCCAAATGTAATGCTTTGCCCAAGGAGACTATCTTATCTACAATGTCAGCATTTTCAGCAGCAAGTTCTCCAGCAGCATCTTGAACACTGGAAACAGCACTTCTTATCTTGCAGCAGTACTTCTTATCTTGTCTTGAACGTAAACAACCCAGTTGGGTTGGTGGGTCTCCCCCCTATGTGATGTGCTCAGCTCATTTCTTTGCCACATACATACAGATGGAAAAGATAAGCTCCTGGAATGGGCCGACCGTTCACGTTTGCTGCTTTATGTTAGCGCGCGCATCCACTAAAATATTCATTAGCCGAAAAATTCGTTAGCAGGGTCACTCGTTAGCCAAGGTATCACTGTACTTGAATAAAGGATTAAACCAAGTATATAATTTCTTGGTGTCTTTAATTTATTGCATATGGTACTGTTATTTTAAATGTATTTTTTTTTGCTTTACAGTAGCTAAAAAAAATCAAAACTTCTGAATTATTATTAATACAAAAGGTTTCCAAAGAATAAATAGCATAATTATAAGAAAAATCATCAAAAGGCAAAGAATCTTAATTCAGTGATGAGAATATAGTTCCTAACATTGTGGACTAGTAAATGACTTGAGATATTGAGTGACAGTATGCAATTTATGCATATTCTTTAGGTGTGAAATTAATTTTTCATAAAAAAGTGAATTCTTTAAAGAAAATTCTCTAGATTTTATATTTCTAGAGTCAGGACTGGGGGGGGGGGGATTAAATATCAAAGGTACTGGACAGTTTGAGCTAAAAAATTTCTATCTTACTTCCTTTTGTCAGTTTAAATTTTTTATACCTTAGATTTATTTATTTTATAATAGCAGTCCCATATAGAAAAGTCACAGAACTTTTGATTGGTTTACAGGTTAAGAAGAGATTAAGCACATATTCTTTTAAACAACTGTAACTTAGAATTCTCGAGAAATATTGCAGGAGGAAGAATTTTACTATGTGTAGAGAAGAATAGAAAGTGGGAAAAAAAATCAGGTATATACAGCAGATATGAATGTATGAAATAGTTAACTTTTCTGCTGTATTTCTATAGGTTTTGATGAAATTCTTAGGATTATGGATTTAGCAAGTTTAGACATTGGTATATATGTGTTTGCATTTGCTAAGCAATTGTGTATTGCTAAAGTGTATGAAACTAATTGCGAAACTAATTTTCAATCTTCAATTTTGGAAGTGGTAGACATCATTGAATTCATATTTTAAAAATATTTTTATATAGACTGGGAAGCACGGATAGATAGTCATGGAAGAATATTTTATATTGATCATCTTAATAGAACAACTACATGGACACGACCAACTTCCTCACAGCAACAGAACTTCGGAGCTACCAATGAGCTCCAGAGGCAGCAATTAGATCGTAGGTAGGATGAAATTTCATTGCATTTTAATATCTTGACTTTAACATCAAATGTTAAATATGTCTAATTGCATGTTAAGATATTTATTGGATTAATTAATGTGATAATTTCAATTGATTTTATTTATTTATTTTTGAGACTTGCACCAACATGACTTTAACTAGTCATATTATATCAAGTTATAAACACGTCAAGGTTAACTATGGACCCATTAGTAAATGCATTTGGGCTATGATTTTTTGATTATTTATTATTATTTTTATTTTTTATTATTTACGTAATCTGGAAACCATGTTCTAGAAACCAAACATGAAACATTTTCCAGCTGCTTCATTCTTCCAATAAACATGATGGTAGTCTCATGCTGGGCAACAAAATTCATCTCCCTTGTAACAGTTAGTTTCACCCTATTTCTTGAATAAAATAGACTTAGATTCCTCTTTATGCAAATGAATTATTTTGCCCTCCTTCCACTTACTTGGGACTTTGCCAGAGCGCTGAGACTTAAACAGCCTAGTCATAGGCATTGCTAGTTTCCCCTGCACATTCTCTTTAAACACAAGCCAATATCTATCTCAAAAAAAAAAAAAAAAAAAAATTGAGGAAATAGTTGAAGGAAAGAAGTATGAATGAATTAGGCTTATTTGATAGAATGGAGGAAATAGCTTCAACAATAATAAAGTTACTAAACGTGTGTAGCTCAGTAGAAGTGGCGTTTACAACATGAAGAAAGACTTACGCTCAAATTTAGTTGCCGACTATAGGAACTTTTTCTAAGTCTTTTTTTCGACCAGTTCCCAACTTAGTCGATCTCTGGCATGGGCAAGCGGGTTTTTTCTCCTGGAAACTTGGGATTTTTGTCCCGTAAACTCAAGAAAATCAGTTGTCGAACCCGCACTATTTTCAAACATTAAAAATATTGTGTTAGGGACCGCGAGATGGCAGCACTTGTTAGCCACCTTCTTCACTGCATACTGATTAATTAGTGATAGGCTTGGCCCAGCTATCTCTGATTGGCTGGCTACCAGTGGAGATTGAACTACCCATTTAGTCTCCAAAATGAGATAGGGCTAAAACGGCCTCGCCTACTCCCTATATGGGAACAAAAAGGCGTTAGCTGATTTTTTTTTTTTTTTTAAAGAAAATCATTACCAGCAAATAAAATTACTACAGAAAATCTTACTTTATGGACATGTGACCTAATCAAAAAAAAGAGAGAAAAATTAAGGAAAAGGAGGCACAAAAGTAGGAAAGTCAATATAGAATTTGTGAAAATTCTAGAGTTAGAAAAGAAATCGTAAATGGCATCGGAAAATATAATTTAAGAACAATTTAGAATAACAAAACAAAATTAAAAAAAAAACTTTGGAAATGATCAAACAAGGATTAGATGGAAGAAAAAAATGGATCCCAAAATTGAAAAATAAGTAGTGATTTTTATAGGGACCTCTACACAGGCAAGGAAGCCGATGCAAATTCTTTCATGTATAAGCCTGACACAGAATCACTAATTATAATAGAAGAATTATGTGAAGCCGAGAGGTCATCAAAGAATCCTAAAATTCTTGGAGAAGATGATATATTAGCACAACACGTAAAACCAGGAGGTTCACGTTTTGACGAGGTCATATTGGATATGTTCAGTAATATATTTTAACTATAGAAAAATTACAGTGAAGTGGCATAAATCATTGATTATCTTATTACATAAAAAGGACAGCAGTGGTAATATAAGAAACTATAGGCCATTCAGTTTGCTATCAAATTGTACAAAATGTTTATATCTATTCTGTTAAATAGGATCACAGTGATATGAATAAGTAGGATTCACCACATTATTCTCTACAATAGATCATATCCACACTATTAATCAAGTAAGTAAGGCAAGAAGTAAGATAGTAAGGCAAGAAGATAGTATATCACTTGATTTTTTTTCTATTCAGTAAAAATCTTTACAAATGTCTCATGAGAAAACAAATGCATGTGGAATCAAGGTCAATGAAGCAAAACACAATTGCTTATGTTTTGCAGGGTTTGCTAGTCACCTTTCTCTTTATATACCCTTGACAATATTTTCTTCTTCTGCAGCTCATACTTAATGATATTACTCATCCATTTAACTCCTACCTGATTAACTCTCCTTACCCTAGGTATACAATTTAATACTGCTTCTTCTAGATGACCCTTAACTATATTCTATGCACTACTAACATTCTTACCCTGCAGTGTTTTATGCCACGTTACAGATTTAAGCTTTTTTTTTTTTAAGCATGTTATAATCACCTGCCTTGTAATTCCATAGAATATTCGTCATGTTTGGCAATCTCCCAAATCAAGACTGCATGGTCATTTCATCAGTTGGAGGCAATATTGTCATTTTGGTTATGGATAGCTCTTCTGATTCTGTGAACTGGTCCAATACTCCATCCACCCCCCCCCCCCCTCCAGTCCTCTCCATCACATGCTTCTTTAAGTAATTATTCCTCAGCAGGTGTATAAATTCTATTTCCTTTCTGTCATGTGATCTTTCTTCCTTCTAGTCTGTATCTCCATAGTTGAAGTGTCCCATAATAGTCATTTGACCTGCACTCATTGTTCTAATTAGGCGATGCTTGTCTTCCATATCATCCTGGAACTCCCTGGCTTATACCAACTGTATATTCTGCCATACTGGCCTTAATCTCACAACAGATTGCTTCAAATGAGCATCCACCCTCCTGCCTGTCTCCTATACTTTTTGGTTGCAATTCATTTGATATCATCAGCATTACTCCTCTTCTCCCATTCCTATCTTCTCTATTTTCCCTGAAAATACTAAACCTTCACATTCAATCCCTGTAACTACATCATCTGCTGTTAGCCAAGTCTCACTAATGCCCATAACTTTTGGCAAGATTGCACTAACAATTGCCAAAAACTCCTCCGTCTTGTTCCTGATACTTTTGGCATTAGTATATAGAAACGGCAACATCCCTTTATTCTCCCACACACCTTTACTTTTTGAATTGACTACCCTATTCATTATTTTTGCTTGAGAGACTAGCTTTCTCACTTGGTCATGCTCACCCTCACTTGCTTCCACCCTAATTGCTTAAGTTTTCCTGAATTTACACTTCAGCATGCTTGGTGAACAAAGCTCTCCAGACACCTAACACCAAAACCATTTAGATGCAGTCCATCCTTCTTTCCATCAGACTGAGACCGCAGATCCACAAATTTTTTGACTTAACCTTTTTCATCCAGATGATGTGGCTAATATCGTGAATCTTTGCTCCTGGAATATCATGAATTTTTGCTCCCTTAATTTATATTATAAATTTAAAATTAAATTTAAAATTGATATTATAAATTAAGAAGTTATTTTGGCATAAATACTCTATCAGCCTGCAAAGAAATATCAGTATTTCTGTTTAGGATGTCTGCTAATCATTCAAATGGATGAAAATGGAGCAAGACATTGCTGATGTATACTGCATTACTGCTTTGGATCTTTAATGAGACTTCTGGGAACGTGTTGAAAGTCCAATTTATAAATATCTCCTTCAACAGAACATATTATTATCTTATTTAAATTAAAGATACCAAGAACTTATATACTTAGTTTAATCCTTTATCCAAGTGTAAGCAAACAACTTTGTGCCTGAACTATTTTCAAGACTGGGGCAACTCGTGGTAAACGTGTATGACTTCACATCACTTGCCTTAGTGATGTGAAGTCAAAATGCAAAGCATATATCCTTACAGGTCTGTATAATGCTATGCATTATGGGAAGGGTCACTACCCAGACTGGTTTTGACCTTTATTGAGGTCTCATCAATCGGAGCCATACCCATAGGTGATACCAAGGTTGAAGTAATGCAGACGTCATGTTTTTACATACGAGTTGCCAAAAGGTGTCACACCTTATTATTAAAATACTCTGGATTAAAGATAGTTGTTGAAAGTGTTTCCACTTGGCTTAATCCTTTATCCAAGTGTAAGCAAACAAGTTTGTGCCTGAACTATTTTCAGGACTGGGGGGCAACTCGCGGTAAAGGTGTATGACTTCACATTACTTGCCTTAGTATCCCATAATGCAAAGCACATATCCTTACGGATGTGTATAATTCTTTTGTTAAAATGGTAAATTGAAGTTATATAATTCAAGCACTCTTTGTGATAACTTTTAAACCAATAGAAAATCAGACAAAGGGTAGTTACTTATAATAATTCAGTTCCTGGAGTGGTGGAGGTGTGCAATCTATCATAGGAATGATATCCTATCTATTATATCCTGTGGTCATTAAGCATTGAATATTTGAATGATCATTGTACAGTGACTGGGAAAAATCACTTGTTGCAATTTTAAGCTAAAGTGAAGGTGACTGCATTTCTCCTGAAATCTTATTGAATATAAATTTTTGATACTAAAGTCTTGCAGTTGGAAAGCAAATAATGCTGTTTATTTGCTTTTCATAAAAACATAAACTCATTTCTCTTACTGAAGCATCATGATCCATAAAATAATATTTTGCAAGGAAAGAAAAAAAAGAAAGTTTATATTTATTTCAATAAAGGTTCTTTGAAAACATTGTTATTCATAAATATTTATGAATAACAATGCATTTGAAAGTAGTGTGAAGTTAATTTCTGTAAATCTGTAAAATGAAAGAACATAAATTATATCATTCCACTGCACTGATTTCAAAAATAAAATACAGCAAATTTACTGTGAAGAGTATGTTGATTTTTTTTTTTTTTACCAAAAACCTAATGTAATAAAAATATGACTAACACTGTGTTTATAGGTCATAATAATTACTTAATAAACCTACTAGTTTTGCTACTGAAGCTAGTGGCTACATCTGAGTTAGGATAAACACACAAATAAATATACAACAAGCATTAAATATATCACATAACTAAAAACACTGAATGTGTAGGAACCATTACACAAAAATACAAGTAAAACGAAAACACATGGAGTGTGGAAGCTGGCACATGGTCAGTCATTGTTCAGCAGGTGTGCCCAATAGTTTGCAGAAAAATTAAAGTCAGAAGTGTTTAAAGATCTAATGAGTGGCTTGTAGCTGAGTGGAAGTGGTGTTTGCACTCCTCAGTGCAAAACTGCCCTGAAAATAGATTTAAGTTCAAGTTCTTAACTTAAGTTCAATATAAATGAGGTGGAATTTTTTCTAGTTGGTGACTTTTTTTGACAGTTTCCAAGTTAGTCAATCTCTGGCACGGGAAAATGGTTTTTTTCTCCCAGAAATTATGGTTTTTCATCCTGTAAACTCAAGAAAATCGACCGTAGAACCCACACTATTTCAGAGATTAAAAATATTGTGTTAGAGACCACGAGATGGCAGTACTTGTTGAGCTATCTCTCCACTGCGGGCTGTTTAAATTAGTGATAGCCTTGGATCAGCTACCTCTATTTGGCTACAAGTGGAGATTGAACTGCCCACTCAGTATCCAAAAGTTAGATGGGAATGAAATGGCCTTGCCTACTCCCTATACAGTAATAAAAGGTGTTAGTCATTTTTTTTTTTTTTGTTTTAATGAGTCACTTCTAAATGTCACACAAATTCATCCCTAGGTTTCTGTTGAGAGTGTGTTGTGTGAGTGGATTACCATTGTAGCCTGTTTGATTTAAATAAATTATAATATTGGAATTAACTCACGTAAAATATTATTTATTAGTATCGTTTTTGCCTGAGTATCAAAGGTATCTTCAGTACAAAGCTGATAGAACAATAATTGACAATTCTAAAAGGCACCACCCAAGTAGCAATGTAAGATAACTAAAAAAAATCATTCAATTTACTAATGTATTAAAAAAAATTAAATAAAAAATAAATAATTAAATAAAATAATGTGTGTGTGTGTGTGTGTACACACACACACACATTATTTTAATTGTTTTAATTGTGAGTGTGTGTGTACACACACACACTCACAATTAAAAAAAGTTAGGAAAGATTAGCTGATTTAAAAAGTACTATCTCCCACAAAGAGGATAGACACACACACCATCGGATCTGTTTAAGTTAGGAGAGTGAAATAAAGTTTCACATGTTTCTTTATAAAGCTGTTCCATGAGAAACCAACTTTTGTGAAGGAGTCTTCTCTTGTTCCAGTGAACTCTGTGTCTAGTGTTGATAGCATGCTCTGTAAGTCCAGTCTGTTCAGGTTCAAGGTATTGAATATAAGACTTGTAGCTGAATAAAAACAGATCTTCCTGTTTGTCCGAAATAAGATAATCCACAAGAGCAAATAATCTGGTAGACATCTGGATAATTGAGATGTGAAAGCTTGTCCTTTGGAGAAGTGAGAAAGGTGGAGATTTTTCTGATGGGATGAAAGGCAACAAAAATATTTAGTGGTTTTAAAACTTTTGCTATACGTTCAATAATGCCTTGCACATAAGGATAGGAATATTTCTTCGGTATTTAAAGAGGTAGCGATACCAAAACTGCTCAAAGCTCTTTTGATGAAAGAATTCTTATAACCATTAGATAGAAAAGTGGAAATAATATGTTGCAATTCTTTCTGTAATAACTCATCTGAAAAACACAAGGAGTGGGCTCAATGAACCAGTGTTTTAATAGTTCCAGCCTTTTGACTGGGATAGTGATGAGATTCAGTGTGGATATAATGGAATGAATGAGTCTTCTTCTAAAAATTGAGAAATATAGGTTACCATCTGGTTGGTGAAGAATTAAAAAATCAAAAAAGGCTAACTGCTTATTTACTTCTTTCTCTAGGGTAAATTGGATCCTTGGATGAAGAGCATTTAATGTAGAGAGTGAATGTTGTCATTCACAAGAAGAGCCATTCCAGATAGCAAAAATATCATCTACGTATCTGAATCAACGAGTAGGTCTAGGTGAAATGTCAAAAATACGTTGTTCAAAGTGTTTCATAAAGAAGTTTGTGATAACAGGAGAAAATAAAATTGCCCATTGCTGTTCCTTCGATAAATAACCAGAATATATTACGAAATCAAATATTTTTACAATGTCTGAAGGAAATTCTTGTTGTAGTAATTCAATGCTGTCAGAGTAAATAATGAAAGAACATCTAAACTAATTAACTTAACTTTTAATACTATTTTGCGCATATTATCCACTTCATACTTAAAACTTACGCTTTAACTCATCACTAGAAGCGTTAAAAGTTTTTAATGCTTCTCGTGATGAGTTAAAGTGTAAGTTTGATTCACTGGTGAGCCACTCTATCACCAGTACTAATGTCTGTGATACAGATAGACTAGTTATCAATGTTTCCAGCTGTCCACTAACAGACAAGTAACATTTTGTTTTATCAAAAGGACATAATTTCGTCGTTGCTCCGAATAATGTACCCCCAATGGATTTTTTCATAGTTATGGGGGGGGGTAAACTTCATAAATTCTTATTACGTTTCACAATAAATAATTTATTTATTTTATTTTTACACACGTGAAATTCATTTTTATCTTTGAGAATAGATACAAAAATAAATTGTACAGCAGAAAGTTCAAATATTGAAGAACAGTGACGGAAATTCCAAATAAACTAGTTTACTTTAAGTCAAGTGACGTAAAAGTTTCTCTGTAGTCTCGTGAAGGTGTCTATGAGACAGTGATGAGAGAGAGTTTGGCTGAACTGAACAGCAACAATTGATTTTTACTGAGGATTTTAGTGATCCATATGAGAGCAAATTTATATAATTAGGAGTTTTGCAGGTGAGAGGTAATGCTTGAACTGAAAGAAAGCATCTTGACCTCACCTGAGTTGATTCAAAGTGATTAATAGCCAAGGAAAATAATTATGTAATAAAAGGTAGAAAGCTGCTCATATTTTGATCCAGATAATTCCTAAATTGTATATTTTATCCATTATGGCTATTGGGAGGTGAATAGAATGGTACAGGATGAATGATGGTGCCATAGTACTAGTTTTAAGTACAGCAGACAAGCTACCATTAGACCACAAAACATTTTTGGTGTCTGGTTTATTTAAGAGTCTTTTGATGTCTCTCTGGTGAAAGACACAGGAGGCATATGGTGCATAGTTTCTGATATGATAGGAATCATTTGCCATGGTTATTGTTTGCTGTGTTGCAGGAGAAGAAGATTGTTGCCAAGCAGTCAATAAATATCTTTATGTGCTGGTTTTCTTTTTTGATATCATTTCTACAAACAAGAGGTTGTAAAACCTATAGGACATCAATACCATGTGTGAGCAAGTAGTCAATGAGAAAGACAGAACCTGTTGTGTTTTTTGAACAACTGGGATGTTTTATGTTAAATAAAATGCTTCTTTTAACTTTTTAACTTCTTTTAACTGTACTTCTAAAATAAAGTTTTCAGAATATTTTATTAGTTTGTTATTTAAACTTCTGCTATATATTTTATAAAAGAAATTTAGAATACTTATACCTCTATAATTTTTAGTCATCTCTACTACCTTTTTTAAAGATAAGGATCACAATTGCTTTTTTTTCATTCTTTTGGTGGTGTTAGATCTTGAATGGGGACTCTTTCAACAAAAGAGTCATTCATTCGAGATTTAACAAGAAACACAATTCTGAGTTAGAAATACTTGTACGATTAGTTAAGAAAGCAAAATATAAAAGAAAACCTGTTACAATTACCTTAGAAAGAAGTAAAGTTGAGGAGAAAATTGTATGTCTAAGTAGAATTATATTGTTAAAGTTATTGATGTCAAAATTATACTCTATGTAAGAATGTAAATCTAAGTGCAAACAAAGGTTCAAAGGTTACTAGCTAGCTGCCTATGATGACGTAACGCCTGCAACAGAAGCGTTCATGGAAGGTGAGCTGAATTCACGTTCAGAGAAATGAGCGCTCTTCAAGGAGCAGAAGTGTGATGCAATCGCGTAGGGGCGAATAGGAGAGCACAATGAGAGATCCTCCAATATGAAAAGAGGGCGCTACAAAGAAGAATAAAAAGAGAGTTCACTCAGATTTGAAACCCCCATTTTTTCTGTTCCTGTTTTCTCGTGTGGTCAAGCAGAGTACTGACCGATCGACAGCTCTGGAAGTAATCTCCTTCCCGGTTACTATCTGAAGGAGTCGGGCATGCCATACGTGAACTGATGGCAGACACCAACTAGGGCCATCGGTAAAAGTTTCCCAAAAGGATGGCTGAGATGACAATATCGATCCGGTAGATGTACGTTTGTGCAGCAAAGTGCAAGGAATGGCGATTTGCGTCGATCAGCTTAACCTCCATGTGGACACGACTTGATAAAACAGAAAGACATTTGACTACAAAGGACGGACGAAAGAAGCACGATATCCTTTCAGGACACTGGTAATGTACAGTAAATTCCTTATTCTTGTAACAATTAGTATTGGGGCAAAGAGAGAAGAACAGATTTCTAATTGAGAAGAAAGTGACCTTTAAGTGACTTTTGTGCTCAGTAACGTGTTAATCATATTGGACTAGTAGTCTGAAAGCCTGAGAGTATGCAACACTTAGTTGAATGTGAATTGATCTTTGTTAGCAAGTTTTACTTAGAATTTTGAACTAGTGTTTTATGATGAATGTGTACTTATTTAACCTAGAAATGTAAATAGAGTATTTGATAATTAGAATGTTCCCTATTGCTTAGCTAGTGAATTAGAATTTTGATATGACATACCTTTGATGTGTGGAAGTTTATTGTATGTAATTTGATAATTAATAAACATGTTTTTTCTATGTAAGTCTGAGTTTGTCTGAGCATGAGACTGATTTTACCACTCGCTCAAGTTCAAACCTGTGAACAAGGGGAAATTAAAGAAAGTTATAGGCCATGACTGCAATGTTGAAGTTTCTATAGGCACTTAATACTTTAACAAGATTAGGTAATACTTGAACTCTGGGAAGGTTTCTTTGTACAAGAATTCTTCTGTACTAGGACTCTGGCTGGCGCAGCTATATCAAACAAATTTTGTCAGAGTTCCGAAAGGAGAAGTGGCCCCAGAGAGATAGGTTAGAGATTTCAGGCTTAGTAGGTATGACATGGATTTAGGATAGAGAAATAACAGAAAAGGAACAAGAAATAACAGTGGGTTACTTATTGAATAAATTTTATTTAAGAATAAGAGTCTTTCTTTGAACTTTATTCCTGCATATTTATATAATTGTGAACCTAAATAATCTTTTCCGGATGATTTTCCATTTCTTGTTTCTTTCAGGCTGATTTCTAATTCTTCAGTTATTTCCTTTTCATTTCCGTGAAATGTTTGCCAGTTATCTTTTTTAAAATATTTATCTGTCCACAATTCTGTATAGCAATTCTTCTAATTTCAATTCGGTGTTTTATTTTATGTTTTTTTTTTAGTATCTCTACTTAAATGTTTCAAAATCTTATATACATTTGGTCTTATTTTATATAAATCATGTTCTAAATTAGAAACAAATTTTTTCCATGATTCTCTGTCTTTTTCTGCCTTCTCTTTGGCTTTTGCTCTTTTATTTTCTATTTCATCTTCTAATCTTTTATTGCTTAACTATTTATGATATGCTTCTTCTTTTTTTTTTTTTTCATTTGATTATTTCTTTGATTGTATCATTCATATCATAAAATGACACAGTATTATATTAAATTAAAAAATAATAATAATTAAAATAGAGTGGTGGTGGGGAGAACATTATTGCATGAGAATGAGACTCTCCCAAATCTTGGCAATAGAGGGGACAGTCATTCTGATTTAAATTTGGACAGTGTAGAAGTGCTCCAGCACTCCTCTTTAAATAACCACTTAAACCTAATCCTGTACTGATGTAAAAGGTGAGGAGACTATTGGGCCATATGATATCTGGGTCAGTGTCCACTCCATGCTGAGCAGTGCCAGGGTTTTCAGGTTTATTGTTGTTAGTATAAGATTGGTGTTCTTGCAGTTGTTTTTCATCAGAATGTCCTGTTTGTCCAAAATACGAGTGGAGATACTCACATGGAACTTGGTAAACACCAGGGAGAGAGGGAGAGGGGCTGTTTTTTTTTTCATGGATGGTAACAAAGAGGAGACTTCATTGATTAGGGAAAAAAGTGGGAACTAAATTATATCTTTTCAGGATCTTAGCAATTGTCTCAGATATGAATGCAACATGGGATAGGGTACTCAGCATACAGATTCAGGATTTTTGATGATGAGATTGTAACAGTCCAAGATGCATTTATATTGAGGAATTTATGGAGACACAAAACACATGGTAGAATAATTACTTTACTTAACATTAAGCAAGAAACAATCGTTTCGACCCCTGTATTGATGTCATCATCAGGAAACATACGTATGTACAATGCAAGCTACATGCATTGCACTATACAAAAGTAAAATGAATCTAAATGTTTGTTAATCATTTACTGTAGCCTCACCTGTGGTGAGGGGGGGGGAATGGAACTACGTTAAACAATTTCTACAGTACTTTCGTATTGAGATTTTCTTGTCTGGGTTGTTCCAGTTGCTATACAGGTTGAAGATGGATCTTCCACATTCATGGGATAATTAATCCATCATTTTTGGTCAGATTTGGATGATGTTTTAGCATTTTACAAGCTTCTTTGAATTTTCTTTCAAACCAGGTTTTTGGTGTGGCATAGGGACTTAGTGCCTTTCCAGTCAATTCTGTGGCATGTTTCGAGTGTGTGGTCTGATAAGCCTGTTTTACCATAGTGGAAGTATTTAATGTGGTGTTCGTGTTCACATTTTCTGATTGGGATGGTGTGTTCTCTTTCGTCTATGTAAGGAAGGTTACAGGAACATTGAATTTTGTAAACCTCTGGGTGGGCAAGGTATGGAAGAGGAGCTAAGCAAATTTCTTAGTTTTGCCTGGGGGTTGAAGGTTGTCTTGATGTTGTATTTAGGTAGTGTTCTATCTATTTTTTCTGAAATGTCCCTAATGTAGGGTATGGCTATGAAAGTGCCTGTTTTTTTGAGATGGATGATGTGCTAAATCTTGCCGTATGTGAATATAGATTTACAGTGAATAGAAGTAGCAAGTAGGTGACAACAAGCTTCCCATAGTGGTTCCCTCAGCCTGTTTGTAGAATTGGTTCCTGCAGATGAAATAGCCTGAGTGCATATCAAAATAGAACAGTTTAACTATGTCTGGAGGAAACTCATCTGATAACAGTTGGAGAGTGTTCAGCCAGAGATATACTAGGAAATTAAGGGCTGGATATTGACCGCATGAAAGAAGAATTGCTTTTGAATCTCTAGTCAGCGACTAGAGGAAATTTTGCCAGCCTAGCTGGCTGAGTGGTTAGCATATCCGCTCTCAAGCCAAAAGGCTGTGGATTCGAATCCCGCCATGGGCATGGATTTGTGATTGTCTTTGGAAATACTAGTGGTGGGTCGGCAGTACGTGGCATTGATGTAGTTGTGGTCAGTTGGTGGATTGAGTGGCGGAGGCAGACTTGTAGAGGAGGTGCCCTCCCTCGATGAGTCTTTGGACTCCTTGGAGGTGTCTAATAATAATAATATCAAACATAATTATAAGGTGTGTTAGGTTGAAGGGTCAAGTTTTTTATTTTTGTCAAAAAATCTGAAGAATTCTTCGTAGCATTTGTATGTGATCAAGACTGGAGCTTAAATGACGAGCTAGGAATTTGGCTAAGTGACAGGTTGGTGTGTCTATGCAGTCGACTATGGGTCGGCTTCAATTTTTCAATATATATTTATCTTGGCTAATCACTTTAGTAAGAAATTAAGTTTTTAATTTGGCTGTTGGTAGGGTTCTGGGGAATCTCCTAGTAAGTGGACTGATCTTGTAACAGAGAGAATTTTTTTTGTTGTACTCCATGATGTTCATGATAACTACAGCTTTACCATGGAGTACAACAAAAAAATTTCTCTGTGTTCTGCTTTCTTTATGGTGAGATAGTTATGTTCATCTTAGGGCCTTGATTTCAGCTAGAGATAAGTTTGTGGAGGAGGAAGTTTAGCTCAGAGTATTACTGAGGAGACTTAAGTTAGAGTTTATTAGCATTATCACTTGAGAGGGTGGTTCCTCTTATTTAGGAAATCCAGATATAGAATTATTTTAGGCACTATAGTAAAATCATATCCTGTCATGAGAACTGAAGTTTCTGCAGGGGTGAAGGAATGTCTGGATATGTTGACAACCCATCTATTTGTTGCCGGTTTACGTTGGGTGGTTTTTGCTTTTGAGCAAGTGAGTCAAACTTGAATTAAGAATTTCTGTTTTTATTGTAAGAACTGGAGTGACTGCCCAGATAAGTCTAAAACCAAGGAGAAAAGATCGCTGTTAAGATAGAAAATATTGTTTCTTGAAGAGAGGAGATGTAGTGAATATTCAGGGCAAGATCATATTTAGAAGTTCGTAGTTGATTGCATACAAGCACATGGTTAGCATTGATGTAAATGCACTGAGCACATTTTATTTTTAAATTATTTGACATATGTACATTTTACAACTTGGGTGAAGGCTAAAATTATATTTTTACAAATATACCTCACTGCTTAAATGGTGCACATTTCCTTCATTTGATTACATTGATTAGGTTATTATTTTAAGATTTTCATTAGATTTATAATGCTTTTTATAATTATTTTAGGGAATTTTTAGCATGCAGCTATTCTGATAAATAAATTGATCCCTGACATTGGGAAAAGGGGAGGAGTGATCAGGTACCATGCATTTTCAAAACAACTGTATTTTCAGGACAATTAGTGTGACTAATATGCACTGTGTTGGGGATCTTTGAAATTAATTTTTATTGAATAAATACTTTTGAATTTAATTTTAGGTACCAAAGTATTAGAAGAACAATATCATCTCGTGTTAATGAGGACTTTACCAATCCTGCCTCATTCTATACACCAGTGCCTTTTTCATCTAGCCCAGAAAACCAACGGCTACAGCTCTCTCACTCTCCTGCTGTCCGTTTCCTTACACGTCCAGATTTCTTCAATGTGCTTCACATGAATGATGTATGTTTATTTATTGTTTCTGTTGTTCGATACATATATGTGCTTTGAAATATATGTTTTTTGTAAAAGTTGTGATGTGAAAATAGTTTGTTTTTAATTAGCTATATATCTGTTCCTAAATTTCTCTTTAAATTTAGTAAAAAAAAAAAAAATAATAATTATATTCAGTAATATTACTAAGGAAAATAAATGTAAAATATATTTATTTTCAGTCATAAACTAGATCGAAAATATATAAGTAAAACAAATTTTCTTTAAGTGATGATCATCATGGTTTATTTACGATTCATAATTTGTAAATAGGGAAACAAACTAAATAAATAGGAATAAGAAAAAGTTGATTATTATATGTAGCTTTCTGGGCTTCTCTGTTTTGAGCCAGTTGAGTTATTTCTCATGGAGAGAGAGAGTATCTGTGCTGATATGATGCTTATTATATTGCCAGAATTGTGGCATATAAAACTAAGACCATCAATGAGATGGATGGTGTATCTGGAGTGACTGATCTTCATCGAGCTGAAGCTTCCAGAAAGGCATATAACAGGACCACATGACAAGGAGTGGTCTGGCACATCACCAAACACCTGAGTGATCCTTTGGCATCTATTGATGTCTGATGAACAGATGGATGAGATAAAGCCTCCTTTTCTTAACGGGTGCTAGAAAAGGCATATAACAGGAAGCAATTTGAGTTTTTTCAGAATTCTCTGATATCCCTGAATGAAGTGAAATTAATTCTGAATTCATCTGGAGATATCAAACAAATTGGGAAATAAGGCACTGATGAAAAGTAAATCAGTATCTGGCAATACCAAGTGAGAGTGAAGATGAAGAGTAGGATGAAACATATAGCCTCAACTGAAAAAGCATCCAACATATTGAAAGAGTTCAAAAATGAAAGATGGTTATTTTTTTTAGTAAAAGTATATTCATCTTTCATTTTTTTATATTTTTTTAGTAAAGTATATAAAAGTAAATCACAACTCTCATAAAATTTAAGAGAGCTATTTACTGTCATATCATATCATTTGGTTGGCTTTATTGGCCGAGTGGTTAGTGTACCCTTTTTCCAACTAACAAGTTACAGGTTTGAATCCTACTGTGGGCATGGATGTTTGTATTTGTTTAGGTGGGAGATGAATGTCATTGCCCTGTGTGAGGCCACTGCTCTGCTTATTGGGGGCCTGAATTGACTTGAAAAAGTTTCATTTTTGGTCTCTAGAGCATGGTTTCCCAGACTATCTAAAAATAAATAAAAAAAAATTCCAAAAAAAATATGCCTTTTTCTTCTTTCTTTCCAGTAATAGGCCTAGTGGCCTCTGTTATGGTCTCTTCCCATCTTTTCTAAGGCCATCCTCTATTCCTTCTCCCTGGAGGTCAATATCACTGTATCTCTCTGGGAAGTCTTCCTTCACTCATTCTTTTTGTCTCCATCTTACTCTATAAAGATTGATGTAGTCTAAAACGGATATCACCTCAAGTTCCTTTAAAATAACACTATTTCTTTTGAAGTCTAGTCTATTATATCCAGCTGTTTTGTACATGAATCTCATTTCAGAGCTTATCAGTCTTTTTCTATCTGCATGAGTTATGGTCCAGGCTTCTGAACCATATGTTAAGATAGGTCTTACTATTGAGTTATGAATTCTTATTCTTGTTTTCTTGCTTATTAAGTTTGGATTGAATATCTGAATGATAGTTTATTATTGTTATTCATATATAATTAGTTATTTTATGTTTCATGTCTTTCTCTCTTCCATAAGATAAGTGATAGCCTAGATATTTGAATGCATTAACCTGTTCTAACTAAACTGTTTGCATCATTGATGCAAATTTTGCTTCTAATTGAGTCTCGGCCTTTAAATGCCATGCCTTTGGTTTTGGGAGTGAAGATTTCATTATTGTATGTTTTTGCTATTTTTGCTATTTTGAATGAATAGGCTGCTTACTGGTGAATCTTCGTTATCTTCAGTTAGAACCTGATTGTTGGCGAATAAAATTGTATCAATGTTGGTGTAATCATTTATGTGAATGCCAGAACTGGTTGTTTCCCTCCACCCCCTTACAGTATTGTTAATATAGATGTTAAAGAGGAGTGGCAATAGACTACATCCTTGTCGGATACCTGCATTTATGTTCTGTGATTCAGATTTTTGTGTAGCTATCTTTATTGTAATTTAGTTATTGTTATATATATATTGAAAATATTTTTAATTAACTGTGTAAGAATGTTATTATCTCTTAAACTTTCCAGTAGCTTATTATGATTAACTTTATCAAAAGCCTTTTTATAATCTATGAATAATATATGGGTCTCTAAATTGAATTCTCTTCTTTTTTTTTCTATCAAAAGCTTGAGAGTGAAAAGGAGTAAGAAGTAAGAGAGAGTAGTGGAAAGAAGAGTAGAAGATCAGTCTGCAGTTATAATATAACAAGTTTATATTGTAGGAAGTAAGATCAGGTCTAGCTCGTTATCTCAGGTTTGCCATGCCCATACTCACCAGATCTGCAAAATACCTTCCCTGAGAGAAAAAAATATATATATAAAATTAATAAAAATGGAGGGGGAGGGGAAATACTATAGGGAAAAAAACTTATAATAATAATAAAATCTATTAATAATAACCATGGGTGGTAACCACATAAAAATTTAAAAAAAAATAAAAAAGTATGTAGAATGGGCAAAATGGTCTTTTATTGTTTTTTTAGGAATTAAGTCCAGCAAACAGAGATCATACTGTTTAAGTTAGATTTTATAGTTAAGTTTTTTCCTCCCCTCTTGATTTAAGCCTTGATTCTTTGGTACTTTTTTTTTTTGTTTGTTTGTTTGATTTATAATTACCTAAAAAATCCTTTAATGCTTTTATTCCCTACAGGAATAAACACAACTTCTATAATCCTGAATTTAATATATAATTCTGTAATCTGTAAACACAACTTCTATAATCCTGAATTAGGAGGAGAGGACACATGTGAGGAAGGAAATGGATTTTATTCAATTATTAAGGGATAACTATCTGAAACAGCATGTAATTGAAAATACTAGGGGTGTGAGAGTGCTTGACCTGGTAATAGTATCTGAGAATTTGACTGTAATGAATATGACCATGTTGCCACCTATTGGTGAGAGTGATCATAAGGTCTTGACCTGGGAGGTGGCTAAAGGTGTGAAATTTGTGATTAAGACAGGGTATATGTGGAATTACCGTGCTGGCAAGTATGACAAGCTTAGGAGATTGTTTGGATCAGTGCCATGGCATGTACAACTGCAAGGGCTGGACGTCGATAGAGCATGGGAAGTGATCAAAGAGCATTTACAGGAGGTTATGGCTGATTGTATACCTAAGGTCCGATTAGTGAAACAAGGAGGGGTTAAATGGATGAATAACACCATTAAGCTTGAGCTGCAAAAAAAAGAAACAACTATGGAGGGAATTTAAAGAAAGGGGTGACCTGCAGGCACACGAAAGGTATAAAGTACAAGCCAGAAGGGTAACGAGTGTGGTAAAAACAGCAAAAGCCGATTATGAAAGGAAACTAGCTATGCAAGCAAAAGAGAATCCCAAACAGTTCTTTCAATATGCTGCAAGCAAGAAAAAACTGTACATGGCAAAATGATTTTAAGGAATGACGATGGTAAAGAGTTCACTGAACCAGTCGATATAGTGGAGTTACTGAGCGCACACTTTGCAAAAGTATATCATCCAGGTGGTGACGTTGAAAAAATGAAGGAACCATTAGTTTATATGGGAATTGTGATGAATGAAGTGGAGGTGAATAGTCTATTACAGAACCTTAATGTGAATACATCTGTGGGATTGGATGGTATACCGGCACGGGTCTTGCATGAAGCGGCTAATGAATTATCAGTGCCCTTGACCATGTTGTTTAATCTGAGTCTCAGGTCTGGCTTAGTCCTGAAGGCGTGGAAAGAGGGGAAAATAGTTTCACTGCATAAAGGAGGATCCAAGACTATGGTTGCAAATTACCGACCGATCAGCATATCAGGAGTCGTTGTCAAGGTCTTGGAGAAAGTAGTCAAGGGAAAAATACAGGAATGGATTGATGAAAATAAGATACTGTACAGAGGACAGCATGGCTTTGTGAAGGGTAGATCATGCCTCAGTAGCTTGCTCAAGTTTTATAACAAGGTGACGGCTGAACTGGATAAGGGAAATGGGTTTACAGTGATACTGCTGGACCTGGCAAAGGTGTTTGACAGGAATTCTAATGGAATTCTAATCCGTAAACTACAACATATGGGAATGGATATAGGGTTGGTGAGATGGATAGCTGGGTGGTTGATGGAGAGATATCAAAGAGTAGTTTATTCAGGAGTAGAGTCCAAAAAACGGCCTGTGACTAGTGGTGTGCCACAGGGTTCTGTTCTTGGACCACTGCTGTTTAATCTGTTCATTAACAATATAGGGAAGGGTCTAAGTGGGACAGTTCATTTGTTCGCTGATGATGCAAAGTTGGGTAGGGCGATAGTGAATGCAGAAGATGTCAAAGTCTTGCAAGATGACTTAGATAGATTGGAGTTCTGGACTAAGGAGAATGGATGTCAATTTAATGTGACAAAATGTAAGGTTATGCATTTTGGAGTGAAAAGATTAGCAGCAGTATACCACATTGGTGGAACTGTACTCCAAGAGATTGATGAGGCCAGGGACTTGGGAGTGTTGGTGGATAGGGAGATGAAGTTTAGGGGGCACATTGCGAAAGTAGCTAAATCAGCTCATCAACTCACTTGGTTGTTGAAAAATACCTTGACGAGCAGAGAAAAACAAGTTATTGTACCTCTGTACCGAGCCTTGATAAGACCTCATCTCGACTACTGTGCCCAGATTTGGTCACCTCGGTTCCTTCTTGATGGGGAGGAGGTTGAGAGGATCCAGAGGCGAGTGACTAAGATGATAGCAGGTCTATGGAATGAACCATATGAGAACAGGTTGAAGATTTGTGGGTTGCAGAAACTAGTTGATAGGCGGAAAAGGGGAGATATGATTGAGACATTCAAATTGCTATAATGATTCTATAGGATTAATTCAGAGGATATTTTTGAGATCAGGACTGGTGGTGGGAGAACTAGGGGACACCCATGGAAGCTGGGCAAGAGCGTGGTTAGCAGGGGTGCTAGAGCTGGGTTCTTTACTTTTAGAGTGGTAAATGAGTGGAATAAGCTGCCAGAGTCTGTTGTGGGTGCTATGACAGTGAGCGAGTTCAAGGCAAGGTATGATAGATACTGTGAGAATGTTGAACAGCTGTGTGAACATGATGTTTAGGGCCTCCCTCGATGAGTCTAAGGACTCCTGGAGTAGCCCGTGGTAATAATAATAATAATAATAATAATAATAATAATTTTATAATCATATTACAAAATATTTAATACTAGATTGTGCAATTGCAATATCCTGACTTCTTCAAGTTAGCTTCTGCCCTTCCCCAAATCATAGTGGAATTCAGAATGGACAGCAGCCAAGAAAGTCCAAAACAGAGCCTGAGATATCTTTGGCAGATATCCAACTACACAAAACTTAATTGCTTTCAAAATGCTCTAGGCTGAGCACAATATAGCTGAAAAGACTTGTGGATCCAATTCATATATTCTCTCACAAAATCAAGAAACACCAAAAATCTGGAAAATGAAGTGCAGATAATACACACCTATTTTCATTATGGGATACTAAGGCAAATAATGTGAAGTCATTAGTCTCTACATACGATTTTCCCAGTCACGAAGTTACTTCACATACAAATTTTGTTTGCTTACACTTGGATGAAGGATTAAACCAAAAATATAATTTCTTGGCATCTTTAATTTATAGCATAACCAAGTGGAAAAACTTTCAATATCACCTGTTTGCTTTGAATTGTCTGGAAGTTTGTTCATGAAAGAATAACTGAAAGCTGTTTTGTTACATTCCATGCCACAGAGGGATTCAAATTTGCAGCCTGTATGTTGGGGACCAGAGATGCCATCTGCTGGATGAGGCAGGTTGGTTTGGTGAAAACAAGAATATAATATAGTCACCTGCCACCAAATACAATTACAGCAGACTTGCTCACTGTAACAAACTACCAAAAGAATCCTGATGAAATCTCTGGCATATTTTTTTAAAGGAAATTCACTTTAGCACTATCCACAATAGCAAACTATTCTTGTGGTCTCTACAAGTTTGCTATTAGTCAGAGTCGACGGTAATATACTTAATATAATTTAATAAACCACATTCATATTTTTGTGGAGAAAATGAACCCATTTTGTGGAGTATGTTGGAAAGTAAAAGAAACATTATTATTATTATTTAGGGCATTTCCTTCTGTTCTGAAGAATCATCCTGGGAGCCCACACTAATCATTATTGACACAATGCTTATAACTCCCCTTAAAATTATTCAGTTACTGTGCCTACACTCTCATCTCTGGTGATCCATTCTATTCACCACTTTCCAAGCAAAAAATGAAGTTCTTACACAACTTTCAGAAGTCACCCTTGTTCTTTTTCTTCTTTTATTTCCCCCCTGCATCTACCCTATAAAATTGCCTTTGGTAACCTGTGCAGTTCTATCAAATCTTTTTTTTTATTATTTATTTATTTATTTATTTTTTTTTTTGCTGCTCAGTCAAATTTTTTACCTACCTAGAACAGGACTGTAGAATGATCTATAAGGTTACATCATGCTATAGGCCATTTTTGGCTCCTACTTCTAAATCCTCTTTTCATCACTACCTCATCCTGAAGAAACCCAGATGACCAAACTGAGCATAATCCAGATGGTCACATAAATTCTTATAAACAAGAATAATATGGTATTTATACCCACTTGTTAGTGTATAACTGAGAGGAGACCTCCACATAGTCTTTCAAGGAATGCGGAGAACCGACCAGGGCTTCTGACCTAATGTCCAATCCTCACCTTCTCGTCGTGCACCCTGTTGGGTATCTACTTTGATTCTGAACGAACGAGGATGGGCTGGCAGTTTGGGATTTAGCCGACCAAATTGTATTCTTATTGGTTAAACCAAAATAAAAAATGATGGTACAACATGACAAAATTTCATGCCGGCTGGGGCGTCGACCGGTTAAACAAGGCCCACCTTTGTTTTCGCCAGGGAACCAGGGCGAACAGCGAAAAGTCAGCTACTGGAACGAATCTGAAAACAAACCCCAACTCAACATCACCAGAGTTAAAGATCGGTACTATCAACGTAAGAAGCCTGAATGGCAAAGAAATGGAGCTAGCTGAGGAATTAGATAAGTACCAGATCGACATAATAGGGGTGACTGAAACAAAAAAGACCAAAACTGGTGAGATCTTTCTGAGCAATAAATACAAAATGTTATATTCAGGCAATAACAATCAAGGAAAAGAAGGAGTGGCCATAGTATTCAACACAAAATACGAGGCTAATCTTTTGAATGGCAGTCAGTCTCAAGTAGAGTAATGTGGGCAAATATGAGAATGGGGAACTGGACAATGAGACTTATTTGTGCGTATGGTCCCACAGAAGGTTCTACTAAGGTAGAAGTGGAGGAATTTTTTGACGCTTTAGAAAAAGCAACTGACACAATGAAAAAGGAAAAGTTGGTCCTTGTTGGGGATCTAAATAGCAGAGTAGGAAATGATTGTGAGACATACAAATATATTTTGGGAAAATTTGGAGAAAAGAGCAAAGCTAATAATAATGGCAAATATCTGTTGGATTTCTACTCAGGACATGGACTGGTTATTACTAACACCATGTTCCAACATAAAAATGTGCGCAAATTCACATGGAGAGAAGAGGCTAGGAATAAGAAAAGTCTCATTGACTATGTTATTGTTGATAGTGATGTTTTCTCCCTGGTGCAGGACACCAGAGTGTACAGAGGATTTGAAATTGGAAGTGATCACTATTTAGTCTTGAGCAGGATAAAATTGAATTTCATATTGAAAAGAATAACATGTAAGAAAGTTTTAAAGCGAATAAAAGTTGAGCAGCTCTCAGGTGTGAACTGTAGACTAAAATACAGAAATATTATTGAAAAGAAAATGAAAGAGTTTGAGAACAGGAATCAAACCTTGGAGATTCAGTGGCAAACTCTAAAGAAAACATTGATTGATTCTGCCAGAGAGGCATGTGGTGAGGTTGTGTGCAAGGATAAAAAAATCAGATCTCCCTGGTGGACACAGGAAGTTAAAGAGGCAGTGAGGAAAAGAAGAAAGCATATCAAAAGTTCATGTCAAATAAGTCAGCTTGTGCTCTTACAGAATACAGAGACAAATGTAAGAAAGCTAAACAGTGTGTAAAACTAGCTAAACAAAAGTCATGGGAGGACTTTGGCAAGAACATAGAAAATAAATATCAAGAAGGTGGCAAAATATTCTGGAGGTTGTTGAAGAAGCTTAGGAATGGAGGAAAGAGTGCTGTAAAAGGAGTTAGAGATGATAAAGGTGACATGAAAACGGTAGAAAAAGATATCCTTGAAGTATGGACTAATTACTTTGAAAAACTGCTAAATGAAACAAGCAGTGATGACAGCATAGTGATAAAAAACACTGACCAGGCATGCAGTCAGGAATACATATCCATACTTGAAGTAGAAAAAGCCATCAAAGGCTTGAAATGTGGAAAGGCAGCAGGAGTAGATGATATTCGACTAGAAATGCTGAAGTATGGTGGTATAAGAGTCTTACACTGGCTGCACTGCATAGCTCAGAAAGCCTGGACAGAGGGACGAATTCCCGATGGGAGTAGAGCTCTCATAGTACCCATATATAAAAAGGGAAATAAAACTGAATGTGAGAATTACCGAGGTATTTCCCTACTAAGTGTTCCTGGCAAGATCTATGCAAGTATACTTGAGAAACGGTTGAGAAGAATTGTGGAAGAAAAGCTTGGTGAAGAACAAGCTGGATTCAGGCCAAATAGAGGCTCTCAGGATCAGATCTTCACTTTACGGCAAATAGTTGAGAAAGCATGGGAATATAACAAAGATCTGTATTTAAGTTTTGTCGATTTGGAAAAGGCATATGACAAGGTGCCAAGAGAGAAGCTATTTAATACGCTGCAGTTATATGGTGTCAATGGGGCATTATATCAAGCAATACTTAGTCTTTATTTGAGTTGTAAGTCAGCAGTTAGAATTGAAGGCTGTATAGGAAGATGGTTTAATGTTAAATCTGGTGTGAGACAAGGATGTGCATTATCCCCTCTGTTATTCATTATCTATATGGATCACATTATGAAGAAAAGTGGTATTAAACCTAATATCAAAATTGGAGATGTTAATGTCAGCTCTTTGCTTTATGCGGATGATGTTATACTTCTAAATAAATCTGCTACAAGTCTGCAAGATTCGCTGGCTAAATTCAATTGCTGTTGTAATAGATATGGTATGAAGGTCAGCAATAAAAAGACAAAGACAATGAAAATAGGCAGAATCATTGAAAATGTCAACTGTGTTGTGAATGGAGAACCTGTGGAACAAGTAAAACATTTCAGCTACTTAAGAACGATTTTTAGTGAAGATGGTAAATTAAATATAGAAATAGACAACTGAATCAGCAAAGCTGGTATGGTGGGAAGTCAATTGAATAAATTCATATGGAATAAGAGAGAAATTAGTCAGAACACTAAATTAGCTGTATATAAGACAGTGTTCAAACCAGTTTTAACTTATGGATCTGAGAGCTTGGTCAGAAGTAAAACACTTGACCAAAGACTAGAGACCGCAGATATGAGAGTCCTGAGAAAGATTAGAGGCGTGAACAGATGGCGTCAATGGCAATATCATATTAAAAATGAGGATATTAGGAAAGAACTTGACATTGTCAGCATCCAGGAATGCGTTAGCAGAGCTAATCTCAGGTGGTATGGTCACTTAAATAGAATGGGAGAGGAAAGATTAGCAAAACAAGTGTTCTCTGCCAGGTTGGCAGGAAAACGACCCAGAGGAAGACCAAGATATAGGTGGATTGATATGGTACAAAGTGTCTTAGACGATAGAAATATAAGATCTGATAATGTTGGAGTCTTGACAAGTAACAGACTGATTTGGAGGAAAATTGTAGATGGGAAGTTAGTAATGATGTAATTGTTTCATGTAGTACTGTCATATCCTGTATACCCCTTGAGGGTACATGGCAGGAATTTGATGATGATGATGTTAGTGTATGTTTTTCATTATTTAATGATTCTTTGTGTACTGTTTTTCCTCTCTCTCTTGTGCAGTATGTCCTTGAATTTTAACCTCCTGTCCAAAAACTGTTTTATTTTGCAGTTTTTGGACATAATTCAAACATCTTTCAGTGCAGTCCTGTTGGTGTTCAAAAACATGGATTCAAAATCCAGTTATCATATAGGGTATATAAAAAGTGATGGTAAATATTGTATGGGTTAAGAGAATACTTCTAAATAAGTGAAAAAGTTCCAGTAAACAGGTCTGCAAACCAACCATTGTTGAGTTAATCCACATTTTTCTTGGGTAATCACTGACACTGAACATTCTTGTGAACATGAATAATGAAATCACTAAATTTTTTTATTCCAAATCCACATCAGAATTACACATTTGATACATTTGCTTCATTTTACTAGTTGTTGAACAAGTCATCCATTCATCCTGCAACCCTACACTCTTTTTATCATTGAAACTTACATCTTCTGAATAGCCCTACACCATCTCTGCCTCGTAATAAAAACCTAAATTTCATTTACATCACATTCCATCTTAGCTGTCTAAATTACATGCTGCATGATTCCTTCTGTCACAAGGGTGTCACCTGTCTGTCTTTGTGAGACCAGATGTGGCTTGCCAAAGAATGTCTAATTTAAAATCCTCTATTTTTACATCTCTGGTTTAAAGTTTCCTTATATGCTATATTTACTGCCCTCTAGGTTCTGTAAACTGCTCTGACTTCACCTTCCTATTCATGAAGCTTTGACTTTCTGCAATCTGGCTATCTGAATAGTGAAGTCATCTTCATAGATGACCTTAATGTTCTCAGCTCCCACTGGACCCTCTTTTCTAACACCACCGATCAAGCTGGATGAAATATAGAAGTTTTTTTAGCTATTAGCAATGACCTAATGCAAATTACACATCTGCCATCCCTAATTTCCCTTTCCATCCTCCCAATACCCCCCCTTTTTTTTAATCATCTCTTTTCAGATATATTGGAGGTTCCCTCTACTCTCAATAACTTAGACTACAATCATATGCAGGTTTCCTCTCCTACAGAAAATTTTCTTTCTAACTACTCTCAGGGTTGTGTCCTTTGGCACTAGAATAATATCAAATGCAATGACTTCCAGACATTCTGCTCTTCTGACTCAGACACCTGTCTGAGTGGTCATGGAAATTATTCTCATCAGCTTTGAAGGCCTTTATTTCTATTCTACCCAAAATTCTTAAACTTTCCAAACCTTGGTTCAACAAAAGGTGGACAAAAAAAAAAAAAAAAAGCAGTTGAAGAAAAAACTCAGATTACCACTGGTGTTTGTGACAAGAATGCCAGCTTCATACTCACATTATGCTGAAACTTAAAATAAATACAAAGCAGCCATTTGTTGATCTAAATTCAGTAAGGGGGAAGAAAACTTGCTTCCTATCAAAATGGAACCCATGCAATCTGGCCCCTTAAAAAGGCTATCCTATCCTATCCTTCTCATCTGTCCTAGGATGGGTTAAGTCTCCTCATGATGAGGGGTTACTGGCATATTAATGCAGCCGGTTTGTTACTCCTCTGCTGCCCCTAAGGGCGATGTTCATGACTGTAATCCGGTTTGCCTGCTTGCGGGATGAAAAACCCCAGATAAACTGTAGGAGAAACCCTGCTGTCCACACCCAAGACCAGCTAACTTCGCTATGGTTGAGGATGATCCTTAAGCTCCTCATGTCATCAACGGGTATCGAACCCAGGACACTTCTTCCCCAGACATATGGTTAAAAAGGCTATCATATGCAATTTCTGTTCATCTGCACTTCCGCCTCTCTCTCTCTCTCTCATCCAGATGGTGCCATAGCACTTAATAATAAAGCTGATCTCCTGATATCACTCTTCTTCTGCATAGATAACAAGGTCAAATTGCCTTCTACAACATCAGAAACTGAGAACCATATGCCTCCTGTTTTTTTTGGCTAAAAGATGTCAGAAATATAATAAACAGGTTCTGACATTAAAAAATCTTCTGATCTCTATGGCATCTCTTCGGATGTACTCAAATGTTATGCTCCTAAGCATCTCTACAATCTTATGTACTTAACTGATACTAATCCAATGTGTGGAATCTAACATATCAATGTATTCCAAAGCATTGACAAAAGGTTTCCATCTGATGGCCTCAATCCTTTCCAAAATAATAGATAAAGGCATTAACAGACAATTTCTCCACTACCTAGAGACTTGCCAGTAAATCATTACCCACCAGTATGGATTCTTCCAATCTGGTTCCATGGAAGACTTCTTAGCCTACTTAACTGACCACTGGACACATGCCATGGAAAGGTTCAGAGAAACATTCTATCACAACTACTCATTCAACAAACCATGCAGTGCTCAGACCCAAGCTTTAAGATTATTTGCAACCAGTAACTTTAAATACTGATCTCCATAGCATCGTTCCATGGGCAAGGATAACCTGAACAATTTTTCATGCCACCAAATTGCAATCTTAACTTTTCTCTTGCAGAAGGGATCTCAGCTTTTACCCTTACTCTCATGTCAGGTGAGGCCGGAGTAATTGTCAATCCAAATCACTAGACTGGATTAAGATGCTCTTCTTAGACCAACAATTACTCCAGCCTCTTCTTGCATCATCACATCAGTAGTCTTCTCATCCTCTAAAAAAAAAAGCTAGGCATTATTTTTCACTTAAGATGCATCGTTTTATCCATCCAGCTGTATGCAAGTCCCAAATCCACTAATCTTTAGAATACTTTTCCCATGTTTGGAGTGGTGCACCTGAAACCTCTCTAAAAATCCTTCATGCTCTCCAAAGGAAAGCAATTCATCTCATAGACAATCCCTGCCTGCCTCACTGACTCATTTCTCCTTCCATCTTATAGGTGCACTGTTTGAGCGCTTTGTATTTTCTGCAGGTATTTCCATGGATACTGTTCCACTAAACTGACAACGATCATTCCTCTATATATTTTTTTTTTTTTTCCAAACCTATTTTAACTACACGACACATGTTAAGATCCCCTAAGGATAGCATCGCCTTCTATAAGTACACAGGTGTATATAACATCCAATGTTCCTGTGTACTGAATTATATAGGCCAAACATCATGAAGCCTAGAAATCCGAAAAAAAGAACATATAGGAGATGTCAACAACAACAGAACAGACACCTCAGGATTGGCCCATCATTTCTTGATTTTGAACCACTCCATCGATTGGGACAACAGCTCCATGCCGTACAATGACGAAGATTTCAGATGTAGAAACTTGAAAGAAGCTGCAGTGGTACTCCGGATAGGAGACAATCTCAACAGAAATCAAGGCATGATATAAAAGACATTTGGAAAAGCTTAATGAATTCACTATGTATAGCAGAACTGAATTTTACGAAAAACTATAAAGCGCGATCTACAAACAATGACTAAGTCTTCATGCTCCATGCACCTAATGTCATATGTCATTTCAATTTTAATTAATTTTACTGTCATTACTGCATTCCTTTTTAATATTTAATGTTAGTGTACCCATTTCTTGTCCTGAAGAAGCGCCAGACACTTAAGCTGACTAAACTTGTAGACGATTGTATACATATATTTATAAATAATCATGGTCCATTAAAATCCAAAGAAAATGTCTCTTACTTAGATCATTCCTCTACTTTATTGGGCCTTTTAAAAAGAAGAGCAGTAGCTGCTCAACATCTCTTTTTAGTACAACTGCAAATGCAACAAACTTTTGTCTCCTCTTCACCTTTTATTCCATCTGTTGTTGTATGAACAACCTTCCTCATGAATTGTCCCACAGAATTACCACCTTCAACTCTTCAAGAAAAATGTCAATAAACTATTTCTTTTCCAATCCTTACCTGAAACCTATATGTATCTGATGCTACATATGGGTTTCATGTTCTCTGCTTCTCATGTATGGGATCTTTGTGATGGGAGCTAGCATACTGGAGTTCCCCTTTGCCTGAATCCTTTAGTGCTTTACAAGAAACAACTTGCTGAATTGTTTACCACACGTGAATGAAATTTCATTGCTTTATACCTGAACCATGTCCTCTCTGAGATTTCCTTAATTGTTACTTTTATCTGTATATATGCCTTCTATGCTGCTGCTTTTTTTCTTCCAGTATCATTTAAGATATCATTGAAAGAACTGTTCTTTATAAATATACAAAAGTACAGCAAATAAAAAAAATAAAAACCTTTAATATTTACATTGATTATTCTTTGGAACTAGTCCTCGATATATCAGAAACCAACATCCTTATTATTATTACAGCAACCACCATGGAGTCAGCAGACTCATCAGTAGGCCCACTCAACTAGCAATATGTCAGGATGTAGGACCATGAGGTGACCACTTGGATGGTAGGTCTATAGCTGACTGTTAAAAGGATATATATATGTGGAACTACAAGGCTGATGATTATGAAAAGCTCAGGATAAAGCTTGGAGCTCCAATATCAATGCTATATAAACCTGCATTGACACTTTCAATTATATAATCTAAAATGTAAGAGTATTTATCCTTTATGGAGAGACTTTTCTGGAATTCCAATTTCTTCCTTCCAGCAGGACTTTCATTCACTTGGAAGGAGTAACACAAACTATGCTTTCTCGTATAACAGCAACATAAATCAGTTAAATTCTTCCTTCATTCTAAAATCACAGAATATTGGGGGGGGGGGGAGAATCTTGTCATCTTAATTCACTTTCTATATGAAAGTCACAGCAATCTTCATTAAATAAATTTCTAAAACCATATCAACAGTTTCATAATTTCATATTTACTGTTTCTTAAACATGATCTCCATTTCTATATGAATTGAACAATAAAGTTTCTATAACCCACAATTATTATTATCATTATTATTATTATTATTATTACATAACACCTCCAGGGAGTCCAAAGACTCACCGAGGGACAGCACCTACTCTACAACTCTCCATCTCCACCAACTGCAACTACCATCATTTACACCATAGGTTCCCAAAGTGGGTGGTACTGCCCCACCCAGTGGGTGCTGAAGCCTTCTGGGGGGGGGGGGGCTATAGTGGGATCAGAAGCATTTGAGAGCGTTCAGGCGGTCTAGGGATCGGTGGCTCTTTATAGAAGAAATTAATAATATATATTTAAAAATTAATTATTTTTGTGATTTTGGGATTAGATAATCATTAAAAATGTAATATATTTAATGATGTTTTAATTATTACAATAAGATTCTTACTAATACAATGCAATCTCTTAATTGTATTCCACATTTTCATATTTAAACCATTGTATGAAACTGTGCATAATGTTATTCGAGCATACATTTTACAATCCTTACATATGGGCTACGTTTCACCAAAATTGGTATAGCAATAACTGTGTTCAAGATGAAGCACATATTGGCCACTTCTTTTTAAAAATTTAATGGCATAAGCAGTAATGTATCATTAGTTGCTATTTACGTCAAAAATATCAAACGGCTTGAACGAAGAAAATTGTTATAATGGGGGGGGGGGGTTACAAAATTTATGTCTTGCAAAGTGGGCGGTGGCCTGAAAAAGTTTGTGAACCTATGATCTACACGAACACCATTTACCGCTGACCACCAACACTATGATTTTCACAGACAATCACCAACATCTGTCCCCAATGCGGGATTCGAACCCGCAGCCTTTTGGCTGGAGAGTGGATACGCTAACCACTCGGCCAACCAGGCCGGCAAATGGAATATGCTTCATGGAATATGGAACCCACTATGAAATATGCCTCATCAATCTGGGCTACAGCTTCTACTAGCTCAAAAGAAAAACTTGACTGAGTACAATCAAGAGCAGCAAAAATTATTATAGGTGCAGTCTCATCTACAAATAATTTGAAAGCTCAACAAGAGTGTGGGCTTCACATACTAAAAGACAGAAGAAAACTCTCAACATTTAAATTCACTAACAGAATCAGGAGTCGACAACAGGATCACATCTCACTCAGGACTTTTGATTCCTGGACAAGAAAATCTAGACTAAAGAGATCATCTACTTTACAATATGATCATGAAATTAGAAAACAGATCGACTTAGACCTGTCCATTGAAATAAGCAAGGAGCCATTCACTATTCTACCAAAAAACACAATGATAAACTTAAATCTCCTAGAACCTTTTCTAAGATTTCAGCTTTTGTGATTTGGTAATGTACAGATCTCTTGCATGTTCATTCAGCTTTTCTTAAGTCATAAGATAGGTGCTCATCTAACTGATGGCTTAAAATTCAAAAAATTATGGAAACAGAGGAAAACTAACATTAAAAACTTTATTAACCTAGAATTTTCACCGAAGTACCATACGCATCATCAGTACAAGATCACAGCATGACAATTAAACAATAACAGGCAATTCTAAAAAGTGCCACCTGAGTAGCTGATGTAACATAACTGAAAAATGTCAGTAATTTCCTGACTTATTTTAAAAATATATATAAATATATACATCGAAAAAATAAGGTAGGAAAGATTAGCTGATTTAAAAAGTACTGTTGCTCATAAAGGGGATAGATGTAGACCATCGGATCTGTTTAAGTCAGGAAATGAAGTCAAGTTTCACATGTTTCTTTATAAAGATGTTCCATGATGAAACAACTTTTATGAAGTACTCGGTCTTGTTCCAATGACTCTACGTTTAGTGTTGATAACATGCTCCATAAGTCCATACTGTTCGGGCTTATGGTATTTTATATAAGACTTGTGTTTTTCTAGATGAATAAAAGCAATCTTAATATTTGTCCAAAATAAGATAACCCACAAGAACAAGGAATCTGGTAGATGCCTGGAAAACTGAAATATGGAAGCTTGTCCTTGGGAGAAAGGTGGAGATTTTTCTGATAGAGTGAAAGGCAACAAAAGTATTCAGTGGTTTTAAAACTTTTGATATGTGTTCAGTAATGCCATGTACATAAGGATAGGAATGCAAGTTATTTCTTCTTTATTGGAAGAGGTAGAGATACCATAACTGTTAAAATCTTTTTTGATGAAAGAATCCTTAATACACTTAGGTAAAAAGGTGGAAGTAACATGTTATAATTCCTTCTGTGAAAGTTCATCTGAAGAACATAAAGAATCAGCACGATGTACCAAAGTTTTAATAGTTCAGCCTGTTTTAATAGTCCAGGATGGTGATGAGATTCGATGTGGATATAACAGTCTGTATGAGTTCTGAAAAACTCAAAGAATTACACGACATGATGTACTGTCCGACCACAGATGCGAGACCCACTCGACACTTCTACACATGGCAGAAGAAGGTGAATCCATCCTGAAATAGGGTAATTGATGCATTTTGTGGGATGAGTGTTTATTATTATACATTGGAAAATTAGCTTTTTTTTTTAATGAAAATTCTAGTTTTTAAAGTGGTAACTATTTTGCTTGTGCAACAGTTGGAAAATTTTATGTGATTTCATGCGTTGGTGATGAATTCATACATTGCCTTATTCCTTTCTCCTCTTCAACATGAATTGATTCTTCTTGTCAATCTGCCAGCCAGGGTTCTCACATCTGTGGTCAGACAGTACTATAAGTTTACAGAAACTTTTTGTGGGTGGAAGCCATAAAATTATGGCCGCTTATTTTCATTGCTATAATTCATACCAAATTGACTACAGCAAATTCTCAATTTTGATAACATACTTAATCCTACTTTCGTAATGTGATCCATATATTATTATTATATGGGTATCTCCATGGAGTCACAATATTCATTCATAGGAGACCCATGCTACCTTTATACACATAATACCTATCATAAACTTCTTAAACTCATTGTCAGGGCACTTACAACTAATCCTGGCAATCCATTCCATTCACACATCACTCTCCAAGCAAAATATTTAGTTTGCACACTCTTACTAACCACATTCGTTTACAACTTCCAGGAATAATCTCTAGTTCTCGTTCTTTTTGTCATGCATTGAAAAAATTTCCTTTGTGTCAATTATATAGAATTCCTTAAATAATTTATAAGTTTCTATCATATCCCCTCTTCTCCACTGAATCAACTAAAATTTGCAACCCACACACTTTCACCCTATCGTCACAGGGTGAATTCCACAGACCTGTGACCACAATTCACTCCACCACCTCCTAATCCATAAGAAACCCAGGTGACCAATTCTGTGTGCAGTAGTCAAGATGTTGCCAAATCATAGCCTTATAAAGAGAGAGATAATGATAATCTCTCTGTCTTTGCTAGTTATTTTCAGTATCCAAGCAATCCTTTGAACTATTTTACCAACTTTTGCAATATCTCCAACATTATTTCCAAGTCCCTAGCCTCACAACTTTCCTGCAATCCAGTGCCATCAATATGATACACAGCATTTAACTTTGTGTCAATTATATAGAATCCCTTAAATAATTTATAAGTTTCTATCATATCCCCTCTTCTCCACTGAATCGACTAAAATTTGCAACCCACACACTTTCACCCTATCGTCACAAGGTGCATTCCACAGACTCATGACCACAATTCTCTCCACCACCACCTCCTAATCCATAAGAAACCCAGGTGACCAATTCTGTGTGCGCACTAGTCAAGATGTTGCCAAATCATACCCTTATAAAGAGAGATAATAATCTCTCTGTCTTTGCTAGTTAGCATGCTTTTCAACATCCAAGCAATCCTTTGAACTATTTTACCAACTTTTACAATATGTCCAACATTATTTCCAAGTCTCTAGCCTCACAACTTTCCTGCAATCCAGTTCCATCAATGTGATACACAGCATTTAACTTTTCAATCCGAAGTGCATAACTTTACATTCTGCAACATTAAAATGATGATCATTATCATTCAACCACAATGCCAGTTTATTTAAATCTATTTGCAGAATATCTCCATCTTTATCATATGCAAACTATTTTCCTCTCTAGTTTGCATCATCTGGAAATAACTGAATTCTTCCAATTGTGCCTCCGTAGCGCAATTGGAAGAGCAATGGTACATTGCGCCCTTAGATTGGAATAGGCCTAAGTTCGATTCTCATTGTGGCGGGAGGAATCTTTATGTGGACGTCTTCAAATGAAGGTGAGTTAGCCGATCTTATACGGAGGTAGCAGGGTTTTTTCTCCTGCATACAGACAAATCGGCCCTTCAGAACACATGCAATTTACAGACAAAAAAAATACTAGTTGTGGTGGTGGTGGGCTGTAGAGGTGGACACAGTTGTATAGTAGGTGTCCACCTGCGATGAGTCTTCGGACTCCTTGGATGTGTCATGGATAATAATAATCATAATTTAAATTTAAGGATGTAACTGAGAGCATTAGAGTGCAAAAACAGAGGGTGAAAGAAATAACAATTGTGGCTGGTACGAATGAATTGAAAGGTGATAAATTTTTTATGAGAGAGGACTTGAAAGTATTGTTAAAGGTAGCGAAAGAAAAGAGTGACAGAGTTAGAATGGTGAGTCTGTTACCGCGGTATGACAGAGAGGAGTTTAGAAGGAGGGCCATAATCGCAAATGATATTATGCGCAGGTTATGCGGACGGTGTGGTGTGGAATTTGTGGACGTGTGGAATGAGTTTGATGGGCGAAAGGACTTATACAAGATGGATGGACTGCATTTGAATGGACTTGGTGTGCGGAGACTGGAAAAAGTGTTGCTGAATGAAGTGAAAATGGATGTGCAGAACCAGGGAAACTAGAAAAACCAAGGAGGGGGGGAAGTGGATATCCAGACATCAGTGAGACAGTTGAGTGTAAAAATGTATATAATGTACCTGAGCCAGCAATAAGGAGAAAAAATGGGAATGGGATATTTAGAATAACGCATCAAGATAGGGGTGGGACAAAGGAACAAGGAACACTGCAATTCATGTATACTAATGCCAGGAGTATTAGGGACAAGAAGGAAGAATTTTTGGCCTTGATTGGCTCTTCCTGGCCACAGGTTATTGGCATTAGTGAAACATGGCTGACGGAAGATGATATTGTTAGTGGGATAGAATGTGTAGGTTATAGTATGTTTAGGAGGGACAGAGAGAATAAAATTGGGGGAGGGGTGTTATTGATGATAGCTGATGAACTGCAGCCAAGGAGAATTGAAGTATTGCAGGATAGTGAAAGGAGCTCATTTGAGGCTATTTGGTGTGAGATTGATACTGGCAGAATAAAATATACAGTTGGGTGCTGCTATAGACCAGGTGATGGAATAGATGGTGGAGATGGTATGCATAAACAAATTGATGAAATGAGTGGAAGGAGGGTAATTATTATGGGGGATTTCAACTATGGTAACATTGATTGGAAGGAGGAGAGGACACATGTGAGGAAGGAAATGGATTTTATTCAATTATTAAGGGATAACTATCTGAAACAGCATGTAATTGAAAATACTAGGGGTGTGAGAGTGCTTGACCTGGTAATAGTATCTGAGAATTTGACTGTAATGAATATGACTATGTTGCCACCTATTGGTGAGAGTGATCATAAGGTCTTGACCTGGGAGGTGGCTAAGGGTGTGAAATTTGTGATTAAGACAGGGTATATGTGGAATTACCGTGCTGGCAAGTATGACAAGCTTAGGAGATTGCTTGGATCAGTGCCATGGCATGTACAACTGCAAGGGCTGGACGTCGATAGAGCATGGGAAGTGATCAAAGAGCATTTACAGGAGGTTATGGCTGATTGTATACCTAAGGTCCGAATAGTGAAACAAGGAGGGGTTAAATGGATGAATAACACCATTAAGCTTGAGCTGCAAAAAAAGAAACAACTATGGAGGGAATTTAAAGAAAGGGGTGACCTGCAGGCACACGAACGGTGTAAAGTACAGGCTAGAAGGGTAACGAGTGTGGTAAAAACAGCAAAAGCCGATTATGAAAGGAAACTAGCTATGCAAGCAAAAGAGAATCCCAAACAGTTCTTTCAATATGCTGCAAGCAAGAAAAAACTGTACATGGCAAAATGATTTTAAGGAATGAAGATGGTAAAGAGTTCACTGAACCAGTCGATATAGTGGAGTTACTGAGCGCGCACTTTGCAAAAGTATATCATCCAGGTGGTGACGTTGAAAAAATGAAGGAACCATTAGTTTATATGGGAATTGTGATGAATGAAGTGGAGGTGAATAGTCTATTACAGAACCTTAATGTGAATACATCTGTGGGATTGGATGGTATACCGGCACGGGTCTTGCATGAAGCGGCTAATGAATTATCAGTGCCCTTGACCATGTTGTTTAATCTGAGTCTCAGGTCTGGCTTAGTCCCGAAGGCGTGGAAAGAGGGGAAAATAGTTCCACTGCATAAAGGAGGATCCAAGACTATGGTTGCAAATTACCGACCGATCAGCATATCAGGAGTCGTTGTCAAGGTCTTGGAGAAAGTAGTCAAGGGAAAAATACAGGAATGGATTGATGAAAATGAGATACTGTACAGAGGACAGCATGGCTTTGTGAAGGGTAGATCATACCTCAGTAACTTGCTCAAGTTTTATAACAAGGTGACAGCTGAACTGGATAAGGGAAATGGGTTTACAGTGATACTGCTGGACCTGGCAAAGGTGTTTGACAGGAATTCTAATGGAATTCTAATCCGTAAACTACAACATATGGGAATGGATATAGGGTTGGTGAGATGGATAGCTGGGTGGTTGATGGAGAGATATCAAAGAGTAGTTTATTCAGGAGTAGAGTCCAAAAAACGGCCTGTGACTAGTGGTGTGCCACAGGGTTCTGTTCTTGGACCACTGCTGTTTAATCTGTTCATTAACGATATAGGGAATGGTCTAAGTGGGACAGTTCATTTGTTCGCTGATGATGCAAAGTTGGGTAGGGCGATAGTGAATGCAGAAGATGTCAAAGTCTTGCAAGATGACTTAGATAGATTGGAGTTCTGGACTAAGGAGAATGGATGTCAATTTAATGTGACAAAATGTAAGGTTATGCATTTTGGAGTGAAAAGATTAGCAGCAGTATACCACATTGGTGGAACTGTACTCCAAGAGATTGATGAGGCCAGGGACTTGGGAGTGTTGGTGGATAGGGAGATGAAGTTTAGGGGGCACATTGCGAAAGTAGCTAAATCAGCTCATCAACTCACTTGGTTGTTGAAAAATACCTTGACGAGCAGAGAAAAACAAGTTATTGTACCTCTGTACCGAGCCCTGATAAGACCTCATCTCGACTACTGTGCCCAGATTTGGTCACCTCGGTTCCTTCTTGATGGGGAGGAGGTTGAGAGGATCCAGAGGCGAGTGACTAAGATGATAGCAGGTCTATGGAATGAACCATATGAGAACAGGTTGAAGATTTGTGGGTTGCAGAAACTAGTTGATAGGCGGAAAAGGGGAGATATGATTGAGACATTCAAATTGCTAAAAGGATTCTATAGGATTAATTCAGATGATATTTTTGAGATCAGGACTGGTGGTGGGAGAACTAGGGGACACCCATGGAAGCTGGGCAAGAGCGTGGTTAGCAGGGGTGTTAGAGCTGGGTTCTTTACTTTTAGAGTGGTAAATGAGTGGAATAAGCTGCCAGAGTCTGTTGTGGGTGCTATGACAGTGAGCGAGTTCAAGGCAAGGTATGATAGATACTGTGAGAATGTTGAACAGCTGTGTGAACATGATGTTTAGGGCCTCCCTCGATGAGTCTAAGGACTCCTGGAGTAGCCCATGGTAATAATAATAATAATCTCCCCCTTTCAGTTGTTCCATATGTCATTAATATACACTCGACGGACAAAATGTTAGAGATACTTACTTAATAGTGCGTCGGTCCTCCTCTAGTGCAAATAACACCCTGTACTCTCCAAGGAACTGACTTCGCCAGATGCCAGAGGTAATTCCAGCCATGCCTGTTGCAGCATTGACCACAACTGTGCTTTATATGTCGGTCCCGGATATATATATATATATATATATATATATATATATTTCATGTTTCGCTCTACAACATCTCAGAGAGAGAGAGAGAGATTCGATCAGATTTAAATCTGAGGACATTGTGGGGACACTGGATGGTCCCAAACTCCAATGAGGGTTCCTTGAGTGCCTGGGTGATCACAGCCTGATGGGGTGGCACATGGTCTTGCTGAAACAGACCATCAGCCTCAGGATGCACAAGCCATGAAAGTGTGTAGGTGATCAGCCAGCACATTCTAGAAGCTTACAGTACTAAGGACCTCTCCCGACACACTAAGGGACCTAATGTGCCACTTGAGAAGGTCCCCCCAGTCAGCCACTACTTGCTCACTGAACGCTGGTACATCTGTTGTGGTTTACTCATACTAGACCCTTCATATTGCATTTCTATTTCTTTTGCCTCTTTCACCTTTCTGCCATCAGCATTGATTAAAGTAATCATTCCATAGTCATTCTTCTTCTTCTTCTTACTTCTATATAATGAAAAACTTTTGGATTTACTTTGGCCTGCTTAGTTAATTTTCTCTCATCTGATTTGGCTTTTCTTTTCATATTAGTCACCCTTCTTGCTTGCACGTTGCACTACTCATGAGTGTGCTGATGACCTTTATCTTTATGTTCCCTCCACAATGTTTTATTTTTTTGCAGCTCTGGCTTTAAATACTGACCCATCCACCCACTTGAAACCCCACTTGGTTTATCATCTTTACCATTGGTAGCAGTCTGATACTGCTTCTCTCAAACAGTCGCTGACCACTTCTCATGCACTATTGATATTCTTTCCTTGCAGCCTCTCAAGCCATGGCGTTGTGCCAAAATGCCCCCCCCCCCTCGAACACACACACCCTATATCTCTAGTTTCTTTGAGTTTGTACTTCCAATCTTTCACTGAACAACCCTTTCTCCCAACATTTAACTCCAAAACCATTCAAATGCAGTCCATCAAGCATATACAAGTCCTTTTGTCCATCAGACTGTGCTATACATTTATAAACTGAATACCATTCTTCTGTCATAATCTTCTCTTTGATTCATTTGCAATCATGGTCCTTCTTCCCATTTCATCCAAGTCATGGAGATGCAGCACACTCACAATATGTACTTTCTTAATCTTCTTTTTTTCACTTCTGTCCATATTTTCTCTGATTGCATATTTCTGATCTTTCAAAATCATTCATGCTAGCCAAAACAATTAATTATTTCACTTCTTCCCTCTGCAGAGTAACAGCATTATCTTTGATCTTCACACCTGGGAAACATGCTTTCATCACTTTCTCATTAAGTACATCTCTTATCATCAAATTTCCTTACTTTACCATCTCCTCCCCCCCCCCCTGTTTATCACTTTCATACTTTTCCCATTCACTTTTTCTTTCTTTCCTTATCCCATTTGCTCTAGCTCATGTTTTGTCCTGTGAAGGATGCCTGATAAGCATGCTATTTCACTCCTTACTCTTACCTGATCTTTCACATTACTCAGCCACTTCTTTCATGCCCTAATTCATATTTCGTGCAATATGGTTCACTCCTACATTCTTTACAACACTTTCACTATTTTGCCTTACCTCATATATATTATGGAGAGCAGTGGGAATGATATATACTCTTAGCTCACACTCAGTCTTACAGCAAACCATCTTCCAGTACCTCCTTCTATGCTGAGTGCTCAAATATAGACTACTTTTACTGTTTGATATAATGTTCTATTTATATTGTACAATTGTGTCATTTTAAACAACTTTTCTCTTAGATATCTTATAAGTGTGACATCCTAAATCTAAATGCACTATAGATTACAGTACAGGCTGTTTCAGTTTTTTTTGCCAAAAGTACTTGATGCCCTTCATTTGTTGTACAAAATGTTAGTCCTCTCCCCTTCATCTTCAGTGTGTTCTGTGATGGATCTATCCAGAGCAGTCCATCCATCCTCATAGTAGATGCTGCAGGAGCAGAAGATATTAATTGGTCAATTCTAGGTCACTACTCTAGACAACCAGCATCTTAAAATGTTTCAATCAAATGGCAAGAACCATGACAATGAAAAAAAAATTTCCAAACAATAGCTTAACTATCACACTAGATGCTGATTAGAACAGAAGTGCAAACTTAATTCAGATTACCTTAGAAACTACTGTTTGATATAATGTTCTATTTATATTGTACAATTGTGTCATTTTAAACAACTTTTCTCTTGGCATCTTGTCACATGCTTTTTTTTTTCCAGAGCTTGTACTACAAAGGTTAAATGCAGACACCCCATTTATTCCCATTAATTTCTGAACTATTTGTCTAGAAGTGAAAATCTAACCCTAACAACCCCTGTTTTGCCTGAACCCAGCCTCTTACTCTCTCTCTCTGTAAGTTTCTCTGCCATGTTCTTCAGTTTTTTGTTATCTTTATCATTCTCTGATTCCTTTTACAGTACTTTTCCATCCATTCATTTCTAAGTTTTACAAGCCTCCAGAACATTTTTACCACCTTGCTTCTGTATTCTTAGAAGGCTTCCCATTACCTACTTCTTATCCATGACTGTCTCATTACCCTTCATGATTATGCTGTGGAGTTCTGAATTTTCTATGCCTGTCAAGAACTTCACCATATGCCTTTCAAGCCGAATCAGTGTTTGTTTTCCTAATAATCTGCAAGTGAGTCATCAAGGTTTTTGGTTCTTTCTTACAGACTAATTTTTTCTTGAATAATATTTGTATTTGTATCTACATTCATTTCAGACCAATTATGGAGACTACAACCGTGTTAGAATTAAATACTTCAATTTCCTGGCATTTCAACCTTCATATTAAGGTCATCATCTGGAGTCCACACACACACACACACACACAAAGACAAGCTATATTACATTTCAAACAGTATACCAAAGAGACAATGATTTGATCAATCATTATTCTACTGGCCTGACCTCTAGTGAATTAAAAAAAAAAAACTACATCAAATCTATATTCTATTTATAACAACATCAGAGAACAAATTCATATAGGCAGTTTTATTAAAGCAAAAGTTGTGTCCCAATTTAATATGAGAGTTGTTGTATTAGAGTTAAGATCCTGAAATCCAGGATCTTAATTATATGAATTAGCTTTGATGTAGTGTTTTTTTTTTTTTTTTTTTACTAGACGTCAGGCCACCAGAATAACATTTGATCAAATCATTGTCTCTTTGGTGCACTGTTTGAAATGTAATAGAGCTTGTCTCTCTCTCTCTATATATATATTTTTTTTTTAAAACATAGATTTATTTATATATATATATATATATATGTATATATATGTATATATATGTATATGTGTGTGTGTATATATATATATATATATATATATATGTGTGTTAAAGATACCAAGTAATTTTAAAACTGGTTTTACTCCATTTCCCAAGTAAGCAAACAGACTAAAAGTCAAGTCAACCACTAACTGTGGGATCAGTTAGACTTGCATCAATTGCAGGCGCAAACTTGACTTTTAGTCTGTTTGCTTACTTGGGAAATGGAGTAAAACCAGTTTTAAAATTACTTGGTATCTTTAACATATTTATAACCAAGGTAAAAATACTTTCTACATATATATACAGGGTGTTCGGGATAAATTTGACATATTTATAATTAATTATAATTTTCCGTAAGTTACATGTATTAACACACACTTCTCTTCATTTAAAAGTTTGGACCCTTCTTCATTCATATACAAGATGTCAGAAAGGATGGATAGCTGGAACCCACCTGAATCATGGAAGAGAATAACTTGTATCATGATGATTCGTGCCCGCCATCAAAATAAGGATATTACGACTGCTGCCCAATGCTCCCTGAATACAGTAAAAACAATCAGGCATGAACTAGAGACTTGCAATGGTGACTATGAGGATGGAGCAAGAAGAAAGATCCCTAGCAGACGATCTGATTGCGTTCGTACAGCAGAATTCCTCGCAAATCTGCAGGAACAGGTGTTGAAGAACCCCGGCATTGGAATTCGGGCTTTGTTCGTGGAGTTGCTAACTGTAGTCAAGCCCTGGATAACAAGGGTAGCCAATGGTAGGCCGTATGTATGGCAGCAGGATTCGGCCCCTTACCACACCTCTGGGAAAAGTCAAAAATGGTTGTCTGAAAATTTCTACGACTTCACCAGTCCAAATGTTTGGCCTCCAAACTCCCCAGACCTTAACCCCATGGATTATTTTGTATGGGGCGCAGTTGAAAAAGACACCAATCGCACTTCCAGTAATACAAAAGCCCAGTTAATGGATAAAATTAAAACAGTTTTTGCGGCCCTTCCCAGGGAGACTGTAGCATCAGCTTGTTCGAGGTTTCGAAGCAGAATTGAAGCTGTGATCGATGCTAATGGTGGTTATTTTGAGTAAATCTTGTTGATAGTATTGTAATTAACTCTGCCTGTAATGTTTTTTTGTCAATTCATTAAATATAATAGATACAAAGAAGATTTTCTTTTTCCTTACGAAACTGTCAAATTTATCCCGAACACCCTGTATATATATATATATATATATATATATATATATATATATATATATAAATATTGGGTTGGCAAATAAGTTCGGTTTTTCAGAGTGAAATGAAACACATTTTATTTAATATATATAATACATACTAGTCAGTTATATATTGATCCTTTTTATCAATGACCTCTTGCCATCTGTCCATCAACTTCATTAAGCCACGTTCATAAAACTCCTGAGGTTTACTGGCGAAAAACTGATCCGGGTGTCTTTTGACAGCCTCCTCATTAGGGAAGGTTTTCCTATTCAGAGAGTTCTGCAACGATCGGAATAAGTGGTAATCGGAAGGTGCCAGGTCCAGTGAATACAGTGGATGCAGCAAAACATCCCAGCCAAAACGTAACAATTTACTCCGGGTTGTTAACAATGTGTGGGGGTCTGGCATTGTCGTGGTAAAAGACAACTCCCATTTGCCAATTCAGGACATTTTGTGCTAATTGCATGGGCCAGTCGTGTTAACTATGAGCAATAGACAGTTGAATCAATCGTTCTGCCTAACAGTAACACCTCTTAGTGGACAACACCTTTATAATCCCACCACACAGAGAGCATAATCTTCTTTGGGTGCAATCCTGCTTTCAAGGTTGTTTGCGGCAGTTTGCTCTTGTGCTTCCATGATCTTTTACATACCACGTTATCGTACATGACCCATTTTTTATATCCCGTAATCATCCGCTTCAAAAATGGGTTGTTTTCTTGGCAACGTCGCAGCGAATCACAGTGGATATGTGAGCAGTCATATTCCTCAGTCAATTCGTGCGGCACCCAAACATTGAGTTTTGAAACATATCCCAGCTTGTGCAAATGGTTTTCAATGCTTGTATGGGATATGTTCAGTATTGCAGCAATCTCCTGCACTGTTTGTGATGGATGTTTGTCAACGATATCCTTCACAACACTCTAATCAACCTCGGTTGTGCGACCGGCGCGAGGCACATCACTGACGTTGAAATCTCCAGACGGAATTTGGCAAGCCACTTTTGGCATATGCATTCTGTTTTTATGGGCCTCCGCAGCTCATTTCCCTTTTTGAAATAAAAAAGCAAAATATGCCGGTAATGTACATTATTTCCTTCCATTTCTAAAAATATGTTATGCAACTGAAGTAGGCTGAACGAAAATTCACTGAAAGGTTGTGTGAAATGTTGCCTTTCGATTGCGCAGTAGCGTTGCACGGTAGCTCAACAGTAGCGACAGGCAAAGCAGCGTAAAGTTATACTACCACATAAACCGAATGAACTTATTTGCCAAACGAATATATATATGTGTATACTTCAAATGACGACCTTAATATGAAGGTCGGAAATTAATTACCGTATATTATCGCGTATAATGCGAACTAGAAATTTTGTTTGAAAACTAGCCCTGAAATGCCATGTCCACGTGTAATGCGATCTGTGAATCTTGTTCCATAACATTATAAATAATACAATACGAATTAATGAAAGAAATATTTATTTTAAAACAAAATGTCAAAATACAATACGAATTAACAAAAGAAATATTTATTTTAAAACAAAATGTCAAAATACAATACGAATTAATGAAAGAAATATTTATTTTAAATCAAAATGTCAAAATCCTTTAAATTCTTCTTCATCTTTTGAGTCATCAAACATTTCATTTATAAATTCATCTGTAGGGATTGCATCATCAGTGTAGCAGTTGTCGTCATCGTCTTCATGCTCTCCATTTTGTTGTGCATCATCCTCGCTTTCGTATATGACGTGATCTTCGGATCCATCCATTGAATTACTTATTCCACATTTAAGAAATGAGCATTGAATCATTTCAGATGGTATCGAATCCCATGCTTCTTTAACCCAGTTGGTGACTAGGGTGATCTCAGGCTTCTGAAAATTCCCATCCTTTGTCATCTTCACCAAACCAGATGACATCCATTCTCTCCATTTTTCACGTAAGTGATCTTTAAATGGCTTATTCAAGTTGACATCAAGTGGCTGCAAAATGGAAGTTAGACCACCCGGTGTGACTACCAGGTCTGTATGTAGCTCATGTGCTTTCTCTTTGCTTGCCTCCATTAAATGCTCCTGGAACATATCCTAGACTAGCATGCTTTGTTGACTTAACAAGCTATCTGGACGTATGTTCCATACTTGATCCAGCCACAATTGTACACCTTCTTCATCCATCCAACCTTTCTGATTGTCGCAAACAATTACACCTGGTGGAAATTTCATATGCTTCGGAATTTTCTTCCTTTTAAATATCACTGTCGGCTTTAATTTGTTTGGTTCCGTCTGCCACGCATGCTAGAAGAACGGTAAAATGCGTTACGTTTTTTCATGTCCCGTTGTTTTTATGAAGACACCCTTTTCACCAACTGAGTTTACTGTTGTTATATATCTTTACTTCCTCTTTATGATTTATATATATATTTGTATGTTTCACTACTCACTCATACACAGTTATTTCCCTTCTAGCTTCTGTAATAGTTTCCAATAAATTTAGCAAATCAGCTATCACCCTCCTATCCTTAAACAAACTAAAATTCAGGCTGCTATTAAGTTTAGTCATGTGTAATTCTTTCATTCATAAGGGCTTTGTCTAAGTATGGGACAAGGCCTTAAATATAACCTCTGAGACAGTCCGCCTATTAAATATTGACGAATTTATATTTTGCTGCACCAGCCAATACATAGGATAGATGAGACTCTTATCCAAGGTGGCTCTCTCAGAGTATTACACAGTGATGAACTTTCTAACACTAATTCAACTAATCTCAATTCACTTTGTCTTTGCATGCAGTTGTGGTCTGGAAAATCAAACTATATTCATATATCCCTCCCGCTAGGTTCGATAATAATTTTATGAGTGGCTATTTGAATTCATAAGACAGGCTAGATTCAGGCAAATGCTATAAAACATATTTATTTAGGTTTAAAAGATATATATATATATGAGAAAATTAAAGTACATGGTTAACTTAATCACTTTCCTAGTAAAATTCTGATATCATTACTAACACAAGAACACATGCATAATAACTAGATCCACAGAGTTTTTCTATAAACATACAAACTTCTGGCTTGATTTAACATTATCTTCAATCACTTTCTGATCACTACTCATATCTCACAATATATCTCAGTTATCTTACATACAGATCCCTTCTAAGGAGACATTCTTCAAAACAGGGACAGGTCACTGCCAAATTGGGATAATCTCTAATTATCCCAAAATTCCATGGGATGGTAACATTCTATGTTACCATCCCATGGAATAACTTTCTGTTCTATCATCAGCCTGGTCTGGACATCAAGCACCTTTGTTCTGCGATTCTCCGGATCACTTACGGTAACAGCACGGCCTGGTTCCCCGAGTCGATAAGTAGATGTGCTGCTCTGGACTTTCTCTGGTACCGCAGCACACATCTGGATTACCGGTCACTCAATATGGCTTAGCTACTGTTATGAAGAGATAGCTAGACTTGCCTTGCAAACATTGATAGACCTCTCATGTCTTCTACGGCCGACCCGGAATCTTCACGTTGGCGGAAAGCGTGAGCCAACGTTCCATGAGCGCAGGAAACAGGAACCAAAAAGGCCCCGTGTGGGGGGGGAGCTTGACCCTTATTTTTTCCCCTTTTTTCTCGGAGATTCTCGTGCTTAGCTACGTTTTTTACCGCACGGCACACATCCACGTGCACGTGCCGTTCTTCCAAGAATGCATTCTCGCTTCGCTGTCCTTATAATTTCTCTTTCCCTTAGGCCATACGTTATACTGGACGGCTAAAGTCTTACACTCAGCTTGCTTTCATACAATAAATAGAATGGGATACTCTAATTAAATTATAATCTTATATAAATTCCTCTATTTGACTCTGTACAAACGGGTTAAGTCTCACATTTCTTATGCTAAACATTTCTTCAGTTTTGCCTTAAAGTTATAATGTACATTTTTATTTCCTTGCCAAAGCACAACATTCTCTGCCTACAATTAAAGATAGTTGTTCCTGAATAAAATAATCTTTTGTCCCAATTTTTGATTATTCAGGACACAACACTGTTCGATTCCCAGGCATATCAAAGTACATGGGCATCTCATCCATATTGCCAATTTGGGAAAGTTAATATCCGTGACACTTCCGTAATTTTATGATAAATTTATGGAAGGACTGCACTTTTTCTTTAAGCTGCTTTGGTAACTTCTGCACAATTTTTGTTCAGTGTCGTAATGTTAATGCTTTGCATTCCATAAATCTGTTGCACCACCCAGGCGAAGCAAGAAAAGATGAAATACCTGGTGTGTCCTTGAGTTACCATTCTTGAGTTGTAGAGCTCGAAAATGAATTGCATTTCTTGCTACTATAATGCCATCTTGTCATTGCATCAAAATCCATTCATTTAGCTCTTCTTCGAGTTCTGGAAAGGATGCTACATCTCCACAACGGCACGTTTCGTTTTGGGGATTTTTTCAAGACTGTCTTTTTGCTTATGCCAAAATCTAATATTACTCTCTGCCACACCAAATTCTCTCATTGCAACACTGTTATTATGTTCTTCTGCAAACTGCACGACATGCAATTTAAATCCTGCTTCAAAAGATGAACATTTCTGTTGGCTCATTTTCAGGCTAGGTTTGTTTAATGAATAATATTTAAATTGAACTGTGATTAAACTGATATACCTAACTGCTCTATCTATCTCACTCTGCTCTATCATTCGGCGACTGAGCGTGCATCGTATCTGCACATAAAGCCAGTAATGTAAGTAGCTTTATGCGCAGATACGATGTGTGCTCAGTCGGCAAATGCGAGTGGGTCAAGTAGATTTGGTTGCATAGGCATTAGGTAGTATATATTGTGTATGTGCAAGTCTAATAAGATGTTATATTTTTTAGGATCCACATATAATGCGAACCCCTAACTTTGAGTAGTATTTTTTATCATAAATTTTTCGCATTATACACGATAATATATGGTAATTCTAACACAGTTGTAGTCTTCATAATTTGTCTGAAATGAATGCTGATCAACATGTAATGCTGAAGGAAAGAATTTACATCTACAGTTTACTTCTGAAAGCACCTTTACTTTAATGCTTTTTAATACTTTATGTAACAGCTAAATGGTGATCACTAGAATATGACAAATACACTCATCCATTGTGAGTAGAATTTGCCAACTAGCAAGTAGCTGCAGACCAGACAAAACAAAGTTTTTTTGTTTAATAAAGAAATAACTTTCTGCAGATCTTTTTAACTGGAAACACAAATGCAGCACCATTGATCAATTTACAAAACACCTATGGACTTGTTGGTACAAATCATTTAAAAAAAAAAAAAATGGGCAAGTACATTTTTTGCATGGCGAGTAGGATTTTGCACAATTTGTTTAGCCCTGGTAATCACTCCTTATTTTGAATCCTGCAAAGTACAACTTATTTCTTGTCTTCTCTCCATGTGAATTTGAACATGTGTTTATGCTGGATCATAATTAGTCCATGTCCTGAACAAAAATCAAGCAGTTGCCATTAGTATTAGTTTGCTATTTTCTCCAAATCCACCCCCCCCCCCCGGGAAAAAAAAGACATACGCATATTAGCAAAATGAATTTGCCCAGCTTGTGCACTTAAGAAATATGAAACTTCAGTCTTTGCCTGCAATCAAAACCATGCATTCTGCCCTTTTTTTTTCATCAAATTAACTACATAACCAAAATGTTCTCCTGAAAGTTATTTTAAATGTAAAATGCTAGATTATATGCACTACGTTAAGGAAAATAAATGCTAATTCACACTGGCACTCAATAATAGTAATACATCAGATCATGCCAAGTACTTTTTCTTACCATGTGTGGCAGTGCAATTATGATATATGAACAAATCCATCTCATTGGACAGTGGCAGCAAATGTACCAGGTGATGATCTATTTCTTGTGCACCTGAACATCTTGGAGACTGTCTGCTTTGCATTTTCTCATATTGCCTTCTGTTGAACAAAAAATGTTTTCTTACAGAAATTGTGGCTCAAGGAGCAATTTGGATGTCATATTTGTATTCTGTACATACAATTGTCTTGTAAACCAAAATGGATTAATTTGTCTCCTTGATTGTGGAGTTAAAGGTGCAAATTTGAGTGTTGTATGGTGTTACCTAAAGATTGCTTAAAACCTGACAACATTGCAATAAAAAGCATACAACTCCAGTATTTTTATATCTAACATTTCATGCTTCTAAGGCACTTCTGGGTTACTTAAGGATCAAGGCTGGATAAGTGGGAGGAGACATCCATGTGGCCTTTTGGGGAATGCAGAGAACCGACCAAGGTATCTGACCTGATGTCCAATCCTTACCTTCTCGCAGTGCACACTGTTGAGTAACTAACTGGATACTGAATGCATGAGGATGGACTGACAATTTTGAATTTAGCCAACCAAATTGTATTCATATTGGCTTTTAAGAATAACTCAAAATAATGGTACAACATGATGGAATTTCATGCCAACTAGGGCTTTCCCCAATTAAACAAGGCCTCCCCCCCCCCTTTCTTCATCAAGGAACCAGGTTGAACAGCAAAAAGTCAGCTATACTGGAACAGACTCCAACTCAACATCAGCAGAGATCAAAATTACTGCCATCAACATAAGAAGCGTCAATGGAAGAGAAATGGTACTAGCAGAATTGAATAAGTACCAGATTGACATAATATCTGTTACTGATAGAAAGAAGACAAAAACAGGTGAGATCTTTCTAAGCAACAAATACAAGCTGTTATATTCAGGAAATAGCAATCACGGAAAAAAGGGAAAAAAGGAGCAGTAGTAGCTATAATATTAAACACTGAATACGAGGATAATCTTCTTGAATGGTGGGTAATATCAAGTAGAGTGATGTGGACTAATATCAGAATGAGGGAACTGGACATTGAAATTTATTAGTGCTTATGCCCCACAGAAGATTCTAATAAGGAAGAAGTGGAGGAATTTTTCAAGACATTAGAGAAGGCAGATGATGCAACAAAAAGGAAAAGTCGGTCCTTGTTGGAGATCTAAATAGCAGCATAGGAAATTATTACCAGACATATAAAAATGTTTTGGGAAAATTTGGAGAAAAAAGCAGAACTGATTATAATGGTATCTACTTAGATCTCTGATCAGGACATGGACTAGTTATTACTAACACCATGTTCCAACATAAAAATTGCACAAATTCACATGGAGAGAAGAAGCAAGGAATAAGGAAAGTCTGACCATATTATTGTTGACAGTGATGTTTTCCCACTGGTTCAGGACACAAGAGTATACAAAGGATTTGAAATAGAAAGTGATCGCTATTTAGTGTTGAGCTGGATAAAATTAAACTTCATATTGAAAAGAAGGGTGTGTAAGAAAGTTTTGAAATGAATCAAAGTTGAACAGCTATTAGATGTGAGCTGTAGACTCAAATACACAAACATTATTCAAGAAAACTGAAAGAGCTTGAAAACAAGAACCAAACCCTACAGAAAACTTTCATTGATTAAGCAAGAGATTCATGTAGTGAGGATAGAAAAACCTTGGTGGACTCACGAAGTTAAAGAGGCAGTGAAGGAAAAGAAGAAAGCATGTTGAAAGTTCCTGGTAATTGTGCTCTTACAGAATATAGAAAAGAATGTAAGAAAGCAAAGCATTGTGTGAAACTGGATAAACAAAAGTCATGGGAAGGCTTTGGCAAGAACATAAAAAATAAATATCAGGAAGGTGGTAAAATATTCTGGAGGCTATTGAAAAATCTCAGAAAAGGAGGAAAGAGTACTGAGGAGTAATTACTTTTAAAGTTTGCTAAATGAAACAAGCAGTGACAGTATGGTAGTAGAAAATACTCAGCAGGAATGCCAACTGGAATATATATCTGTATTTGAAGTTGAAAAAGCTATCACAAACCTGAAATGTGAAAAGCAGCTGAGTATTGATATTTGACAAGAAATACTAAAATATGGAAGTATAAAAGTTTTACAGTGACTGCACTGCATAATTCAGAAAGCATGGCTAGAGGGTTGAGTTCCAGATGATTGGAGTACAGTGCTCATAGCACCCATCTGTAAAAATGAGAATAAAGCTGAATATGAGAATTAAAGAGGAATTTCTCTGAGTGTTCCTGGTAATATTTATGCAAATATTCTTGAGAAACAGCTATGAAAAATTGTGGAGGAGAAACTTGAGAAGAACAAGCTGGGTTTAGGCCAAACAGAGATTGTCAGGATCAAATTTTCACTTTTAGACACATAGTTCAGAAATCACGGAAATATAACAAGAATCTGCATTTAAGTTTTGTAGATCTGGGAAAGGCATATGGCAATGTGTCATGAGGAAAGCTGTTCAAAATGCTTCATTTATATATTGTAAATGGGATATTATATCAAACAATACATAGTCTCTGTTTGAGTTGTAAATCAAACAGAGACTATTGAAGGAAGTATAGCAAGTGGTTGGATGTTAAGTCAGGTGTGTGAGACAAAGGTGTACATTATCTCTATTGTTATTCATCATCTATATGAATTGCATTATGAATGAAAGGTATTAAATCTGATATCAAAATTGGAGATGTTAATCTCAGTTCTTTATGCAGATGATGCTATACGTTCAAATAAATCCATGATGAGTTTGTAGGATTCCCTGACCAAATTGAATAACTGCTGTAATAAATTTGTTATGAAAATCAGCATTAAGAAGACAAAGTCAATGAAAATAGGCAGGAACATTGAAAACATCAACGCGTCCTGAATGGAGAACCTATAGAACAATTAAAACATTTCAGCTATTTAATCACACTTTTGAATGAAGATGGCAAATTAAATTTAGAAATAGACAGCAGAATTAGCAAAGCCAATATGGTAGGAAGTCAACTGAATAAATTTATATTGATTAAGAAAGAGATTAGTCATAAGACTAAACTAGCTTTATTCAAGATTAAACCAATTTTAATTTATGGATCTGAGAGCTGGGTTAGAAATAAAAACTCATGATCAAAGACTGGAGACCACAGATGTGAGACTGAGAATGATTAAGGGACTGAAAACAGATAGCATTGATGCCATTAAGGCTGTGTACTATATTTATGGTGCTGTATTGCAGGAAGTGGATGAGATTAGAGATTTGGTAGTGACGGTTGACAGTAGACTGAAGTTTAGAGGGCATATTGCTAGGGTTGCACATTGTAGTGCTGCTATGATAAGACGTACTCTAACATGCAAGGATAAGGAAGTGGTTGTGGCACTGGTCAGACCACACTTGGACTATTGTGCTCAGATCTGGTCATCTGGTTTTCAATGTGATGTGGAGACATTGGAGGGGGTCCAGAGACGAGTGACTGAGACAATATCAAGAGTTTGGAATGCTGGCTATGGAGAGAGGTTGAAGAAATGTGGATTGCAGACTTTGGTGGATTGGAGGAAGATATGTGCTATGATAGACGCTTAAGTTAGTGAGAGGATTTTATCAGATTAATCCAGAGGAGATTACAAAAGGAGTAGAAGGTGAGAGGGGAAGAACCAGAGGTCATTCCTGGAAGTTATGTAAAAGTGGGGAAGGGTGTGAGGAGTAGATTTTTTACATGGAGAATCAGTGAATGGAATGCATTGCCAGAATGCAAGGAGTGTTAAGGAATTTAAGATTCTATATGATAAATATGTTGTCAGTTGAATGAACATCCCACAGTGAGTCTGTCGACTCCATGGAGGGTATAATAATAATAATAATAATATTAAAAATGAGGATATTAGAAAAGAACTTGACATTGTTATCATTCAGGAATGTGTTAACAGAGCTGATCTCAGGTGGTATAGCCACTTAAACAGAATGGGAGAGGAAAGATTAGTTAAACAGTTGTTCTTTTCCAGGAGGGCAGGAAAAAGGCCCAGATTTATTTGGATTGATACATTAAAAAATGTCTTAGAAGTCAGAAGTATGAGATCTGATAATAGTGGAATGCTTCCTATCAACAATTTACCTCTGGAGGTAAATTGTTGATAGGAAGTTTGTAATGATGTAACTTTTCATGTAATACTATCATAAGATCCTGTATACCACCTGAGGGTATTTGTCAGGAATTTGATGATGATGCTGAAGGCACTTCTGACTGAATTAGTCAACTTGTCCATGATCTTCCTCTGGATCTTTTTCTTGCCATGTTGGCATCAAACACTTTGTGAACATTTCTTTACCCATTTTGTTTAAGTGGTCATATACTACTTTAGATTGGTTTTGCCTCACACATTATTTAATGCTGACACGGGATGTGCTTAGGACTACATCACTTGCATAAAGCAAAGAGCTAAGTTTGATATCTTCAATTTTAATATTAAGTTTAATGTCATTTCTTTCGTAATGCAATCCATATAGATGATGAATAAGAGTGGAGATGATGTTGCATCTTTGCCTCACCTCTGATTTTCCTGACTTAAATATAGGCTATGTATTGCTCAGTATAACGTACCATTTACACTATATAATCGTAGGGTTTTTGAAAGTTTTTCTTTGGACACCTTTCATATGCCTTTTCCAGATCTACAAAACTTCTGTAAGATCATCTTATTCTGATTATTTCTCAGCTATTTGTTGTAAAGTGAAAATTTGATCTTGACAACCTCTGTTTAGCCTGCACCTAGCTTGTTCTTCTCCAAGTTTCTCTTCCACAATTTTTCTGAATCTTCTATAATCTCAGAAATTCCTCTATAATTCTCACATGAATTCAGCTTTATTCCTTTTTTTCTTATATAGAGGAGAACAATGAGAGCTGTTCTTGTAATCATCATCTGGAATTTGACCTTCTGACTATGCCTTCTGAATTATGCATTGTAGACGATGCAAAACTTTTATACCTCCATATTTAAGCATTTCTGGTTGAACATCACATATTCCAGCTGCCTTTCCATATTTCAAGTCCTTTTCTATCTCAAGTCTTGATGTGTACTCCTGTTTGCTATCATCTCGAAAATTTTCTACTATTGTTCTGTCACTGCTTGTTTCATTTAACAGTCTTTCAAAGTAATTACTCCTGTCATCTAAGATATCCTTATTTTCAGTTTTCATGTTACCTTTATTGTCTTTGATTCCTGCATCAGTACTCTTTTCTCATTAGTAAGTTTTTTCAATAGCATCCAGAATATTTTGCCACCTGCCTGATATTTATTTTCAATATTCTTTCCGAAGTTTTCCCATGACTTGCTACTTTTACACACAGCTTAGCTCTCTCTTACATTTTTCTCTGCATTTTTTAGGGCATCTGTTGACTTATTTGTCAATTCCATCGCTGACACAACAAGTTAAAAGAATCAGTCCCAGAATTAGTAACCTAACAGGAAGAAAACATTCCAAAAGTCTGGGACTGATTCTTTTAACTTGTTGTGTCAGCAATGGAATTCATATTTTTCTCTCCTTGCAGAAAACTTCACCATATATCTCCCTAGCTGGATTATTCAATGTTTTCTTTAGAGTTTTCCCTCTAGACTCTTAAGTTATGGTTCTTGTTTTCAGACTGTTTCATTTTTGATTCAGTAATATTTGTATAGTTGAGTCTACAGTCTACCTGCAAAAGCTGCTCAACTTTAATTCTTTTTAAAACTTTCTTATGTGCTGTTCTTTTCAATGTGGCATTAATTTTTTTCCCTACTTAACACTAGTGATGGTCACTTCCAATTTCAGATTCTCTGTACACAATAACATAGTCAGTGAGTCATTTCTTATTTCTTGTAGTATAACTGATATTACACTAAAAGCAACTGTCACTATAGCATACACCCTTATAGTCAATTCACTTACAATAGTGGACACATTATAACAAACTAACTCATAGTGGTGAACACCATTGTGGTGGGTGGATGTGTGTGTGGGGAGATCTTAGCTCTATATCTTCAGTGTTTTTATTTTGAACAAACAGGATCATTGAAAGTTAGACCTAGCAGAGGTTGCAAACCAATCGGTTCCCAACAGGTGAATGAAGTTGCTACTGCCATTGTGGAGTAGGCCATGAATAACAGCATTTGTTCATGCAGTACATGTGCTGTATCAAGACACATGGATGTGCTTTACACAATTTTCTATATATAACCCTGACACAGCAGTTGTGTCTGCAGGACTTTGAAAGTTGACTGACATTCACTGTAACATGTCTTGCTCAAGTGGAGTTGGATGCTTCATGAATGTGGATGATTTTGTTGGGAGATGAGGCTCCCTTTCACCTGACCATGAATACCCACAATTGCCAGGTAGTGCTACACAAAACCCATGTGCAATCCAACAAATTCCTTTGCATTCACCCAAAGTTACTGGCTGGCATGGGTTTACAGCTTTTTTTCAATTTATGAAGAATGGTCCAATTTATTATTGGACCATTCTTCTTTGAAGCCAGTCAGGCCCTGTGACCTGCTCAGTTACTGCTGAGAGGTATCGCAATATAATGAACAATTTTGTTGTACCACAGCTTTAGCATCACCTGTGCATGGATTCAGTTTTTTTTTTTTTTTTTTTTTTTTTTTTTTTTTTTTTTTTTTTTTTTTTTTTAGTTTCTGGGAGAAAAAATTCTCTTGCCAATGTCAGAGATTGATTAACTCAGAAACCAGTCAAAGAAAGTTTTAGAAAAGTTCCTTGAGTTGGTGACTAGAATTAAACTCAGACTATCTTTCTTTGGGTGGCCTAGCACTATGGATGCAAATGCCACTTCCACAAGACTATAAAGACAGTGGAGTTTGTCTGCCACTTCAGTTTCCAAAAGTTGAGATAGGGTTAAAATGGCCTTGCTTCCTCACATTTTGAGAAATGCTGCCCTAGAGAATCAGTATTTGGAGATGTTGAATGCCAAGCATCAGCTTCTGTTTTTCAGTGGTATCAACAATGTTATTTATTTGGAAAAACCTGGGTTTGATTCCTTCTTGGATACAAAGAACCTTTACCTAGAACTTTTCAAGTAAAGATGAGTTAGCCAGTCTCATAAGTAGGGAAACAATGCAGATAGGAATAACTGTTTTATCATAAGCAGTAATCTGGTTTCTAGGAATCCAAGTTACCTGGCTATGACAGGCAATTGATTCTAACTTGAAAGAGATGATGGTTCGAGATGGGAATGCCATATGCAGTCTGTGAATACTTTCACGATAGAATACTTATATGCATTAATTTTCATGGAAGAGCTGCAGTCCACAAGGAATTTGTTAACAGCAACAACAACAGCAAATACACATCATTTAGGATGGGGCACAGTGTACAGAAGTTGGACTGTGGAGCAGTGAAAAGGGAAAGTGTGCTTCAAGCTATTCAGGCTGATTAACATGTTTAAATATGTTTGTTGCTTAGAGAAGACTCTCTTCACCTGAGTGTGCTGTTCTAATAAAGATGACTAGGGGTCTACTCTGTAATGATGTGGGGTTTGTTCTTATTGCATGGATTAAATCCATTGATCATGCACTATGATCAATTGAGTCATGATCTGTAAAGTTGTACATTGTTGTCCTGGATATTTTAGTGTGTCCTTAATTAATATTCCTTATGTGTTTTCGTCTCATTTGTTATGGTAATTTTATGGTATTGGCCTTTTACTTCAAAATGTAATGCTTCATACCAAAATCACCAATTGTGAACACATTGTTTTAAGGGGGAATAACATTAGTTTTCTGATATTCTTCATGGAGCACTGAAAAGGAGTTTAGTAGACCATCTGTGGGATGAAGGTGAATATAGGATTAAGGTAAAGCAAGACACTTGTATTTCAATTCCTTTTCTCTTCATTAGTAGAACTAATGCAGCCATCCTCATTAGTGTATGGTACCATAACTTATACATTATTAAATTCCATTTATTCCTCTCCATCAGCACAATTTACTAGTGCTTTAAAGGACGAGTGGAGCATACGATGAATTTTCTACCACGAATTCAATGCTTAGAATAGTCATTATGACCAAAGGCTGGATAGTATATTATTAATTTCTGCAAGTATGTTTTGTACATATCATATGTCCCATGAGCCTTGGTAAGATAATGTAGGTCCTGCAATTGCATGTGCACATGTGTGGTAACATTTTTAATGATACCTTCATCCTGACCATAAGTCAAGCAGAGAATTCAACATATTTGTTTGATTGTTGGTTGGAACTAACCTGACTAATGATTTTATACCACACAGCGTAGATTTCCTATCTTGTATTTTTCAGGTGTATATGAACTTTTTGGTAGAATTTGGATGTATTACCTTATACCAATATTTTATTCCTGTTAATAAAATTTCTAGCTTCCTACCAACTACTAAGATTAAATTTACTTTCTCTTTATCGGGCGTTTATCCAATTCCAAATGAATATGATAAATAATATATACATATAGAGAGAAATGAAAGTGCTGAAAAGATTGGTGAATATCAGTGGTAGTTTCATATTAAATATGAGGATATTAGGAAAGAACTTGACATTGATATCATCCAGGAATGTATTAGCAGAGCTAATCTGAGGTGGTATGGCCACTTAAACAGAATGGGAGAGGAAAGGGCAAAAGAAGATTTTTATATATTTTTTGTAATTTTAATTTAATTATATGATCCAGAAAACCCAACTCTAGAAACCAAACATGGAACTCATTCAAACCACTTCAAGCTTCTAATAAGCAGGATGATGATTTCACACTGGATGATGAAATTCATTTCCTGCCTGAAGACAATCATGAACATCTCTGTCCATAGTGGTATTCAAATCTACAGCCTGTTGGTTGGAGAGTAGATACACTAACAACTTAGCCAACCAGCCAACAAAATGTAGGCTATATATTCTATGTCCCATTTATAGCATATAATTATATAATTGTGATTTTGAACATATTGAACACATTTTTTTCTCTTGACACCTCATCATATGCCCTTTTTTCAGATCTCAAAATCAACACCAGTTTCCTGATATATCTAATCCTGAAGGATACAGGATTATATATATAGTATACAGGCTACAATGAGAGTACTTCATGGCTAAGTTTAAATCATTATTAGTCTCATATCAATGCTTTTCCTCCAAATTTATTGTACAATGAAACTCTCTCTCTCTGTTTAAGTGAGAGTTTAAGTTTACCTTAGATTAGCCCTGTTCACACATTCTTGAATGCTGACAATGTCAAGTTCCTTCCTAATATCTTCATTTTTAATATGATCATGCCATTGATGCCATCTATTTGGATACCAATTTTTTCTCAGAACTCCCATATCTATGCTCTCTGATCTTCCAGCAAGTACTTTATTTCTAAACTGGTTTAAACACTGTCTTGTATACTGTTAGTTTAGTGTTTTGGCTAATTTTTCTCTTATTCAGTATAAGGCAACTGAACTTATATTTCACATAAGTTCAGTTGACATCCTACTATACCAACTTTGTTAATTCTGGTCTCTGTTTTCATATTTAATTTGCTGTTGACTGAAAAGTGTGCCTAAATGGCTAAAATGTTTTACTTATTCTACAAATTCTCCATTCAGGATGTAGATGTTTTCAGTGTGCCTATTTTTTCTGCCTATGTGTGAGGCATGTTCATGGTGGATGGGACCTCTCAGTGATGGTACTGGCTCTTTTCATCCTTATTTTTTTATTATGCTTTTCTTTCCATATTCTTGCTCTACTTCTCCTGAGTCTTTACTATCCTGTTCTCCAGACTACCATTACTAGGATCCAACACCTTGCTGCCATGTGATGTGACTTGTGGACATCTAAATGGGACTCGGTGATCTCACACTACTCTGGCTCTGCTTTGACAAGACTGGCTTGTTGGTTTGGTTGGTCTAGCCAGGAAAGATCAGCTTGTCTGTAGTAAGTCTCCTTCCCCATAGTTTGGGACACCCAACTTTTGCTGTGGTGCCGGTATGGCATCAATCAGGTAGCCCTGGTGCTTTTATCAAGCTGCTTACATGTTCCAGAAACCATTGAAATATCAATGGAAAAAAATAATAATCATAAATAAAGAAGACGAAAACATCAGAGACAAACAATAAAAGTACCAACCTATTAATTCTACACTGACTGAAGAATATACACTCAGGAAAATGTCATGTTTTTTCATTGACAAGGGTTGGCAGGATCCCCAAAACAGTGAAGAAACTGTTCAAGGGACATTCTTGTAGAAACTAAGAAACTATAACACATGCATCAGAGCATCTGCTTTGTGTAACATCCATTTGGGGAATACCTATCACAGTTACACCCAACAAAACTTAATGTCAGAGTAATGGGAGTAATATCAGAGTGGGCACTCCACAATGTCTCAGACAAAGCAGTCTGTTTGGAAATTAAAGATCAAGGAGTGATGGCCATGAAGAGAATACTCATGTGTATGGATGGTCACCTGGTTCTCACCAAGAATATCACCATCCTTACTTAAAACACACCTAAGCCACCAACATGTGAAAGCATGATATCACACTGCCCAATTAGGCTATATCCTTAACCTTTTGTGCTGCTTTAAATGTCAAACGTCTGGTCATTTTCAAACTGCCTATTATGATTTTGCCATCTGTGCCTGATGCGGCAGTAAAGATCATGCGAACAAGACTGTAAGAACAAAGCCCCAAAATATCCTAATTGTGAGTGAGATCAATCAGTGTACTGTTGAGTATGCAAAAGGTGGAAGGATTGAAAAAGAAATCCAAAAATAAAAACTGAGCAGAGCATCCCATTCCATGAAATGAAGTAGCAGAAGTTGCATTCCATGAAGTGAAGTAGCAAAAGTTGCAACATCTAGTGGTAAGGCAACTGTAAAGAAGGTGTCAGTATCAATGATGACACACACATCATTCCTGCCTTCTAATAACTACAACATCTCTGAATGGTATTATTTTCTTTTTGTCTCTCTAGTATGCATAAAGGAGAAAAACCAGTATGGGCTCACTCCTGAGAATATATGGAAAATGGTCTCCTACTATAAGAGAACCCATTAATTAAAAAATAGAAAATGCACCACAGAGGATTAAAGACATGCCTGCCAACTATCAATACATGGTATAGATGTTGTCCCAAGAGAATATAAAACAGTGAGTATACTAAGTGACCTAGAAGGAATCTATTTTGACATCTGTATATTTTTCTCGTTGAAGAAGAAATGGACACTGGCCATGCATAATTCTCCAAAAATTGGGGGGGGGGGAATCCATCACTAATGAAAACAAAACCTGTCAACATAAGAAGCCAGTGATACTACCAAAAAAAAAGAAATAATGAAAACATTTCTACAGTGGAATCATCATGGATTCTATTACAACTTTGAGAACAATGAAGGTTCTTTTCTTGCAGAAGTGTAAATCAATCTGCTTTTGCCTGCAGGAAGTACTTGAAGTTCAATGATGATCATTATCCGTCATTCATACGGACAAGACACAACAGGGGATGACAACTCCTGCCCACAGAGGAGTTGTCATTCTTGTAGGCAATCCCATCCCCTTCCAATAAGTTCTGCTTAATACAGACATAGAGGCATTTGTCATCTGATTCTCAGTTGGATTTCTTATAACAGTGTGCTGCATTTATTTACCTCCTACTATAAATATTTCTCTGAATGACATTCATAATTTCATCTTGCCCTTACCACCCTCCCCTTTTAATGGAGAATTTAAGCAGACACAACACTCTGTGAGATAATGCCTGAACATATGTCTACCCAAACGTTCATCACCATGGACTTAATTGTCTGTTTACCCTCCATCTTCCCACTATTCGAGTCAGGAACTGAAGACAACTTACACGGGAGTGACTATTTCCTCATGATATCTGCCTTTTTATATGGGCAATCATGTACAACATCATATATACCAGTGGAAAATTGAGCTAGCTGACTGGGTCACTTTCTCTGCTTTAGAAGAATTCAATTCTGTTCCAGTCAACTCATCTCCTCAGTAAATCTAGTAACAGAGAGAGAGTGTTATGCAAGCTGCAACAACTTTAATTCCTAAAACATCCAGTTCATTTCCATGTTTGCCTATCCCATGATGGAATAATGATTGTACAGTAGCCAAGGAAGCTCAGAATAAAGCATGTTGTATCTTCCTCAGACACTCCACAACAACAAATCCTCAGTTTTAAAGGCACTTGTGGCATGATTATGAAACAACAAAAATAACACGATAACCCACAATAATTAACTTTAATGGAAAGCACAGATTTCTGTTCTTTGAAGTGATTGTTATTTCCACACATTGATGATGTACTGTTATTTTCAGTATGAAAAATCTGTGCTTTACATTAGAGTTTATTACTGTGGTTATCACGTTATTTTCATTGTTTTAATAACAAACCTCATTGATTTGAAACATACAGGAGACTGAGCAAGACACATCCATCCTCAGAGCCAGAAAGAATCCTGGATCCAATATACATCTTCCATAATAAGAACAACTAACAGTAAAGAAGTCTGGGACAAAATATGGAAAATGAATTGCAGATATAAACCACCTACCAGCTCTCCATCTTTCAACATAATTGATGCATAGCTGCCAACACTATTGTTCAGATACTTGCTAAAGCAATGAGATATTTAATCATCTCATAACATCCGTTTTGAGATGGTTAAACATCTTTCAACATAATTGATGCATAGCTGCCAACACTATTGTTCAGATACTTGCTAAAGCATCAGCACTTTCTTCTTAGCCCCCCCACCACCACCACAAGTTCCTTGCTAAAAATGCAAAGCATACAAATAACAAATTCTGTATTCTTTAAGTGATACCGATTCAACGAACACAAAATTGAATCAGCTCATAATGGATGTTATGAGATATTTAATCATCTCATAACATCTGTTTTGAGATGGTTAAACATCTGTCACCATCTGCCAAGATAAACTATTGTAGCTGTTCAACAGAATATTCTCTGAGAACGAGTTTCTGGATACCTGGAAAATGGCAATTATTATTGCCCTTTCTAAATCAGAAATGATCTAAATTCCCAACATACTTATTGGCCACTTACTGTGGCAATTTTTTTTTGTGCAAGATTCTGGAAAAAATGGTTAACTCTTGTCTTTTATGCTTTCTGGAGAATAACAATCTTTTTTCAGATTGTTATGAACTGTTCCAGAAACTTCAACATGAATTTTACATATAATGCTTTCTTACATTTTTTTCCTGCATTCTCTGAGGGCAAAAGGGTACATGCTAGCTGACTTGTCAGGTACTTTGAATGTTTTCTTAAGGAACCTCTCTTCTTCTTCAGTTCCCCATTATTTTCATTACTGAATTATTGTCTTTTCTTCATCTTCTCTCTGTTTTATAAGGTTTCTTCTTTTCAGATTCACTTTTTTTTCAATAATAATTGTGTATATGAATCTACACTTCACATATGACAGTTATTTTTAATTATTTTGAAATTGGCAGTTTTACCACTTACTTCCCTAGCATAATCAATCAAGTTTTTTCATATTTTTCTCTGGATCTATAAAGATTGGCAAAAGTCTTAAGATTCTCTTAAAGTTTCTGCCTGGTCTCTGAAGAGAACCAACCAGTTCAAAACAGCTGTCAGTCCAGTGAAACCTTTCTCAAATGCACTAATAAAAGGCAAATACAGGTATCCCTTGCCTAGCACGGTTTTGCTTAACACAGCGAATTCAATTGGGGCAATCTCTTGATATACACGGCAAGAGTTTTGATTAACGTGCCTTTAACCCTGCAGAGCTTGCAGCTGATCTGACAGATACATGCAAAATGTTTAATATAAATATTCTTACACAATTCAGTGTATAACTTGGAGGTCATGCGTAGCTGTGCATTCATATGTTACGAATGATATTCCGCACTGTTTTTTGCTGTCAGTTTGGTTTAGCACATGTTATGTAAAGATTTGTGATATTTGACAGTAAATTGTATCTGAGAGATACCGCGACCTCCGATGTCAGTATAGCATGGTTTAGTTTTTTTTTTTTTTATTCTTTGTTCAATAATTTCTAGTTGTAACTGAAAATAAATAAACCATCATATATTACTGAAATAGAAAGCCAAAGGCTTATTTATCATACATCTCCTCTAGGAGATGTGCTTTACATTATGGAAAATACTAAGGAAAGTGATCTGGAGCCTACTCCACCTTTACTACGAGTTGCCCATAAGGTTGCTTATGCTTGCATCCGCTGAAACTTTTAGTTTCTATATATTCAGCACGAACCTCTTGTAGTTTCTATATTTGGCTATGAAATAATGTTGGATTCAATATTAATTTATACCATCATGTATTGTATTTGCAGTGTTTTTTCTTTGTTTCATTGCTTGTTTGCTGAGGTCTGCAGAGTCAATTTGCTTGTTATTGTAGAATTTATGCCGATAAGAAAAAAACTAGAACTGTTCAAATGACTCTTCATAACTTCTTTTGATAAAAAAAATTGCAGTAAATAATGTAGGTACAAGTATTTATTAAACATTTACTTTGCATTAATTTTTTATCTTTCCTAAAAGAGTACCATATAAAACGAATTATTAATACAGCAATCGATCATGGAACGAATTGTAATTTTTACCATTGATTATTAGATTTGATTAATGCGATTTTGATATACGTGGTAACATCGAGAGATTAATTAACCAAGTTAATCGAGGGATATCTGTATATGGATGCTTGGGCAGCACTCGTGTCTTTTAAGTAGTGCAAGCTAAGGCAACTTGGAGATGCCAAGGATTGTATTCTCGTAAGCTCTCAGGTCAACATTTAGTAGAAACTATGAAAGTTTCTACAAACTTTCATAGTTTCTACAAACATTCAGCTTTGAAATAATCTTGGATCTAGTATCCACTTTGCCTGTATAAGGATTGTTTTTTGTTTGCAACTCTTCCGCTTCAGTAATAATTGGATATTTGAGTCTGCTGTTCACATTTGAAAGCTGCTCAATTTTGATTATTTTTAAAACTTTTTTTTTCTTCTGATACTCTTACATTTTTATCCTGCTCAAATCTGAATGGTGATCACTTTCTGTTTCAGGTTTTTGCATAATCTTGTTTTCCTGAAATAGTCCAAGATAGCATTGCAAATCATAACATAATTTATAAGAATGGGGAAGCTGCTAATCTTATTTTAACAGACCCAACAGGAAGAGATGGAATGCTGGTTGGCTGTTACTATGCAGATGCGACAATGGAAAGATCTGTAAAAAAAAAGAGCTGAAACATTGCATCTGAAGTAATAGTTAAAATGATTCAGAGAGAGAGGATCATCTATCAGGAATCAAGAATTCTTAGAAATGTTTTGTGTACACTCTCTTACTTTTTTGTATTTTTATTTTTCATGCTTTTTGTGTGTCCCTTGTCACACACTCACGGGCACACACAAAATAACTGAAGTACCACAGATTCTACCAGAAGAAGTTATGTGGAGCTAACAAAATGAAAAAGCTGCAGGTGCGGATGGAGTCACATCTGAACTTCTAAAAGCAGGGGAGAAATGATCTACAAAATCTTGGCAAAACTCTACCCTATGTCTGAAGAAAAGTGATCTACCAAGAACATGAAAAAAAGTCTAATTTTATTCTGATACACAAAAAAAGGTGAAGTAGAAGACTGGAAGAATTACTCACCTATCAGTCTACTATTGGTGGTTTACAAAGTGTTTAAAAATGTTTTAGCTGATAGGCTTTGTGCAACTCTAGACCTAGCACAACCAAAAGAATAGGCAGGCTTTCTAAGTGGCTTTAGCACAATGGACCATATTCAGGCTGTACAGTAGATTATTGAATGGTGTAATGAATACCAACTACAATTACCTCCTGGTTTTATTGATTTTTATTTTATTTGTTTGATTTTATTGATTATGAGAAAGCCTTTGATTCAATAAGAAGTTGTGCAATACTAAAAGCATTACAGAACTAGCAAGTGTAGGAGTCAGGACATCAAATTAGCATACCAATGTAACAGGAACAATTGATTTCATTGAAAAGAAAAAAAAAAAATCTGCTATGGAAATACAGAAGTTTAAGACAAGGTAACACAATATCTCCAAAACTATTCACAGCATGCCTAGAAGAAATATTACTATTTCTTGATTGGGAAGAAAAAAGTCTGAAGATAAATGGAAGATATTGAAGCCATTTTTGCTTTGCAAATGACATAGTTATCTTTACTATCAATACACATGAATTACAAACTTGTATTCTTGAACTTCAAATTGCTAGCAAAACAGCTGGCTTAAAGATAAACCTAAAGAAAACTAAAGTTATGTTGAATAGCTATGTACAGCCAAAAATAATAAAAATCAATAATGATGAAATTAAACAAGTAGATTGTTACATATACTTAGGAAATGGATATCGAGGGATATGAATATCTTGAAATTCGTATCCCTCGAATGTGCAATGCTTTGGTGGAAAGCATTTGGAAAATTAAAGCTAATATTCAAAACATTATGCCTGAAAAAGGAAAGTTTTTAACCATGTTTGAAGTAGCAATGGGCTGGGCATATTGTTTGAAGATATGATCAATGATAGACAGAAGTAGTAGTGGATTGTATTCCACAAGAGTTAAAACGACCATGATGCTGACTAAAATCATGCTGGATTGATGTTATCATCAAATATGCAGGAGTGACATGTGAAAGGAAAGCCATTGACAGACATGGGAGTCATCTTGGAAAGAACTTCATTCAGCAGTTGATTGACAATGGCTGATGATTATGATATATATATAACTGAAAGTTTCAGTTTAAGAATTTATTTTCGATTTTATTTAAAATGTAATATAAAATTGATGTACTCCACTTTCATTAAGAAGACTCGCATATGCTCTAATTTTACTGTTTTCAATTATCTACTACTTTCAAATAAAAGCTAGAAACTGGTTTTTGGATAAGTAAAATATTACTCTGTAATGATTCTGGCTAGTGGTTAGTTTTGATGTATGATATATACTATTTCTCTGTTCCTCCTCCCTTTTTCCCCCAGAGAGAGAGAGAGAGACTGAAACAAAAAAGTTTACGTCATCATTATATTAGTTTTTCATAAATTAACAGGTGGTATCGGAAGAAAATCTCTCTTTGCTGGCTTTTTTTTTTTTTTTTAAATCATTATTGCACTTTTCTCTTCTTCTTCATGTAGCTTCCTCAGTGAAAGGGTGCAGCACCACTTCTCTCTGTTGGTGGCTTTCCTTTTTGTTTCTGCATAGCCATGTGATCCTGTCCATGATCTTATATCTTCAAGCCATGTCCTTCGTTTTTTTTGCCTCTTGATTCTTTTCTCATAATTTTTCCTTCTAACTGTTAGTATCGTCTGTCCTGAACCTCTCAGTACACGTCCTGCCAATCTCATCTTTCTTTGGATCATTTCCTGTAATAAAGAGTTCTGTGTTCTCATTCTCTGTAGGACATCTGTATTTGTCACATGTTCTGTCCATGAGATTTTCAGAGCTCTCCTATAGCACCACATTTCAAAGGCCATTATCTGTTGTCTTACTCTCTCTTCTTGAAAATATCCAGGTCTCACTTCCATATGTGAAAACTGGCCACACTAATGTTCTAATCATTCTTTTCTTTGTTTCAATACTCACAGAACTTCTGAGCAGATCTTTATTTTTCCAGAAGGCATCTTTAGCTATGGCTGTTCTTATTTTTATTTCTTTATCTTGCTTTCCATCTGCAGTAAAGTAGGTGCCTAAATATTTGTATTCTGTTGTATGTTCAATTTTCATATTGTTTATGAATATTTCTGGCTAGGATCTGTTTTCTTTTGAGAAAACAGATCCGAGATTTTCATAAATTTTGTCTTTTTTGCATTTATATCTAATCCAAATTCTTTACCTTCTTCAATTAGTAGCTGCATAGTTTGATTAATTTGTTTCTCTGTTTTCTGCTATTAGAATGGTATCAACATATCCAAGATTGTTTTATTTTATACCATTGATACTAATTCCTATTTTCTGTTTTCAATCTTTTTCATCACTGTCTCACTATAGATATTAAATAGATTTGGTGAAAGGATACAAACTTGTCTAACTCCTCTTTTTATTTTCACTACAGACATCTCAGAGTTAAACAGCTTCATTTTCTGTTTGGTGTAAAGCATTTTAATAATCTTAAGTACATGATCTTCTATGTCTAATTTATCTAATATATTGAACATTTTATTATGTTTTACCGAGTCAAAAAGCCTTCTGAAAGTCTATGAAACATATGTAAATGTTCCTATTTCTTTCAAGTGATCTTTCTATTAGTATTTTTAGTTCCAGTATAGCATTAATGGTTCCCATTCCTCTTCTGAAGCCTTTCTGTTGTTTACTCAATTCACCACTTATGGCTCTTTCAATTTATTTGTTAACAATGGTTAAAATAGTTTTAGATGCATGGGATATTAGGCTCACAGTTCTGTAATTCTCACAATTTTGTGCATTATTTTTCTTTGGAATTGGAATGTAGATAGATGTTGCAAGAACTTCAGGTAATTCTATTGTTTTATAGATGTCCTGAATGGATTCCACTAAATAGTTGTTATTATTGCCAGTCAAAGCTTTCAGCAGCTCAGCTGGGATATTATCACATCCAGGGGATTTATTATTAGGAAGATTCTTAATTATGTGTTCTATCTCCTTGTCGGTAGAGTGGTATCTGTTCTTACGTTTAACTTCAGGTGTCGTGAATCATCTAACATGTTACCATTATCATCATCATACAGATCTGATAAGTACTCCACTCATCTTCCATTTATCTTTTCCTTATCAATGATTGTTTCCATCTTTGTCCTTGATGTTATTAAAATATTTTAATACATTATAAAATGCAAAATATAAAATAACTATAAAAATAATAAGAAATAAATAATAATGACGTAGTAGTTGAATTTCTCTTCCGTTGTTTTGCTTTGTATAAATATATTATGCCTGCATTTTAGTTATTTCTTTTGGATATTGTAGTGATATTATATGTTAATTGTTCTTCAAATTGCAGGATGCTCTTGCAATTTATAATCGTAGTTCATCCTTAAAACATATGATTACTAAAATTCGTAGAGATCCCTCATCATTTGAAAGGTAAATAATAAGATCAGTTTAATTAATTATATAGTTTTTCTTAGTTTTTGATATTTTCATTATTCTTGCTTATATTTTTCTAATAGTAAATTATAATGCTTCATCAAAAGTATAATAAATTGATTTAGATTTAATAAATGTGTGTTCTGATATAAACACTTTATAGGTTCATAGACATGATACAAAATAAAAGAATTAACCAGGAGTCAACACACATGCAGATTGCTGCTGAAACGAATTGTCAAATCTGGACAAATATTCTTTCTTTAAGAAAATTATATCCAACAATTTAGAGACAATGAAGTGAACAGAAAATAAAAATTGATATAATTAAAAAAAAAAAAAGAACATTTATAAAACATTGCAGGCATTAGACGAATGTACAGAATTGGTGCTAAGTTAGACTGTCGATTTTTTCCTCTTGAACAGACTATCAATGTCTGTGCATAAACTTATATTTAACAAATATCATACAGATACTGGGATCTGTTATCTGCTTTGAAGTTTAATAATTAGACAATTTTTATATGTAACATTATACATGTTTTTTGGCCAAAATAATTGTTTTACACCAAGTCATATTCAAGAAAAGAACATCTGCTTTACTAGTTTACTTGGTTAGTTTCTAGGATATTTGGAGGATTTTCACTGCTTCAAGATAATCTATGTTAGTAGAAGCTTTATACTGCATTGTGTTTTTTGAGCATGTCTTTAGTGAACCAACTTCTCAGCACTGCCCATTTCTTTTAGGGATTTTTTTAAAATATTATTCTGTTAATTATTTTTTTATTTGTGATCTATTAACACCAGACACTAGACAGATGTAGTATGTTATACTTGCCCTTGGAGTAGGATGTGACATTGTTTTATATACTCTGTTTGCTTATCAAGTGGGTACATGACAAATTGTAATGTGCTACAAATTATTGGATATTTATTCACCTAGCATATCAGCTTGTACAAGTTGTTGTGCTTGTAAGTATTTATATTTTTTTTTATTTCTTTGTTTTCTAAGAATAGCTTTCTTTTATTCAGTAATGTTGAATGTATGATCAGCATACTTTTCCATTGTAATATATACAGGTCATGGACAAAAAAATCGAAACAGTGACACGATTTGATTAATATACCGTTGATCTGCCCTGGGTGTCTAGTACAGCCTGTATTCTTTGAGGGAGAGATTCTGTCAGTACTTGGAACTCAACAGGAGGAATTTTACACCATTCGTCCAACAGAAAGATCATTAATTCTTTGAAGGTGTGAAAACGTTGCCTAAGAACTTGCTCCAAAATATCCCATAAATATTATTTCTGGAAAATTTCCCATGTTACTCCTCTAAATTAATATTAATTTTTATGGTTATTTGAGCTATTTTTCTTTAGGAGTACCTCTTTTTATGATGTCATTAGCTTTTTATTCAATTTTTTGGGCATTACTGATGTTTTAAAGACATACATGTATCACTGACATCATAAAAGGGATACTCCTAAAGAAAAATAGGCAAAATAGCAATAAAAATTAATATCCCATAAATGTTCTATAGGATTTAAGTCTGGCAGTTGTGATGGCCATAGCCGACAGGACACACACACCATCATGTTCCAAGCCACTGGGGGGTGACCACATTTGCTCGATGAATGGGAGCATTATCCATTGAAATGTGGCTGGCTCCATAGGAGAAAAGTGTGTCAATATGGGATGAAGATGATCATTTATGATTGAAATATAACTGCCTTTCAAGAATGTGCCCGAGACTATTACAGAACCACCAAAACCTTTCATGGTCGAAAACAAGCACTCTTCTGAAGGAAGAGTGCTTGTTTCCGAAGGAAAAGTGCTTGTCTTCTGAAGGAAGCTGATTAGCTTCCTTCAGTTGATGCCACACACACACATGCCACACACACCATTGGATGTGACAGCATGTGTTGACAAGAGTGATCAAGAGCTTGTGTGTAAGGCAACCTGACCATGATATCCAATTCTTTGTAATTCCTGGTGCAGAGTTTTTGTTGAAATGGATTTCTTACGACTGATTTTGAATTTTTCACACAATTTCTCAGCAGTTGCCACTTTATTTTTCATGGTGCAGCACACTAATGGTCAAACATCCCTCCCTTCAGTAAGTGCTTTTGTCCACTATTGCATTTCACTGATGATGATTGTCCTGTTGACTGCCATGCTGATATAACCTTAGGGACCGTTTCCTTGACTACCATGTGCAATTTCAGCTGTTCTGGTCACAGATGCACCTGCCAGCCTGGCTCCAACAATCACATCCCTTTCAAAGTCACTGAGGTTTGCTCTCTGGATTCCATTCTAACATGTAATAAACAGCAACAGGCCTTTGTTTGCCTTATACACACATCATTAAGAATGTCAGGAATACATTTGCATATCAACTGTATCTGTGCTTGGTGCACCATAGAAGCTGCATTGCAACTACTGATAACATGCCCTGATAGCTCAGTATTTCCATTCACCCCCCCCCTCCCATTACCCCTATATAGCTTTCTTTTGTTTTACATATATACAGTATATATACTTTTACAAAGACCAGAGGGGAAACTCTTTATAGCAAATAGCATCCCCCTCCCCACACACACACACAATGCTGCACAGCTAAGCAAAAGTGGAAGTTTTATCTCTTTTTTGTATCTCTGTTGCATAACATTGTCCTAACAGTCTGTTTTAAAACAGTGGATAAAAGATCCGCACGGTTAGCCTGTGGAAGTTGTGTCCTGGGTTCGATTCCCATCGATGACGTGAGGAGCTTAAGGATCTTCCTCATCCATAGCCAAGTAAACCGGTCTTGGGCGTGGATAGCAGGGTGTTTTCCACCAGTTTATCTGGGGTTTTTCATCCCGCAAGCAGGCAAACCGGCCCCCATGAACACACAGGTTACAGTCATAAATACTTACGGCAAGGAAGGCAACGGGAAACCACCTTGTGTCATTATCTCCCTAGTAATCAGTTGCAACCCTCTCAAAAGAGAGGGAGCCACAAGATTAGGATAAAAGAAACTGATTCTAAGAATTTTCAATAACTGCTCTTCTGTTCTCTTGCCTAGGAAGAAAGAACTTTGCTTTTGGGATTTTATTTCCAAGAAAAACCTCCCTAATGGGGGGATAATGGTATGAAAGTGGGATAAGAAATTATGAAACTTTTTTCAAAATCTTCATTTCAAAATACCAATGACTATATGCATGCCATTTAGAAATATATGTGAAATGTTTTATTTCAGGATTTGGGATTTTCTTCAGTAAATTAAATTAAAGAAAGAATATGAGTAGTATTCAGTAACTGTAAGGGTAATAAGAATGGAAACTTTACTCCTCATTCTAACATTTGCATTCACCACCAGTATAGAAAATCATTGAAAGTTCAATAAATTGATTGATAATATAACACATGAAAATTCTTCTTTCTAGGAAGTATGCATTCCATCCTCCATTTCTCAAAACATCGTTTAATTTTCACATCTTTCACATCGAGGCAATCATAGCTCTCTCACCACAAACCTAACCATCTGGTGAAGTAAGAGGAATCACCGCTGTCCCAGGCAATTTTGTGTCTGCGTGTCATCAAGCATGTCACTTTTCATCATGAGTTCTTCAATTGTAACTAATTCACTGTGTGGGGGGGGGGGGAGTGAAAAGGAATGTTCTTTTTCAAGACATGTTAGAAAACAGTAATTAAAGAGAATGACATACTTGAATATTAGTTAATATACTTGAATTACTACAAGATATAAAGAACAGCAAATATAAGGGCAAGAGAAAGAATAGGCATGAATAGAAATACTTTTATCAGCATCATGAAATTCCTGATATGTAACTTGGGGGGGGGGGATACAGGATAATTATGATGGTACTACATGAAAAATTTACAGCATTACTGACTTCTGATCAATAATTTTCTCCAAAGTAATCTGTTATCTGTCAAGAATCTGATATTATCAGATCTTATATTTCTGTCTTTTAAGGCATTTTTTTACTGTATCAATCCATCTACATCTTGTTCTTCCTCTAGGTGGTCTTTTCCCTGCCAACCTGGAAAAGAATGCTTGTTTTGCTAATCTTTCCTTTCCCATTCTGTTTAAGACTATACCACCTGAGATTAGCTCAACTAGCACATTTCTGAATGCTAACAATGGCAAGCTCTTTCTTAATATCCTCATTTTTGATGTGATACTGCCATTGATTCCATCTGTTCAGTTCACTAATCTTTCTCAAAACTTTCATATCAGAGGTCTTCGGTCTTCTGATCAAGCGTTTTATTTCCAACCCAGCTCTCAGATCGATAAGTAAAAATTGGTTTGAACACTGTCTTATATACAGCTAATTTAGTATTTGACCAATTTCTTTCTTATTCCATATAAATTTATTCAGCTGACTTCCTATTCTATCAATAGCTTTATCAGGCACTTAAGAGCCCACAGCCTTCCAAGTATCCTTGGCTTTCCTAACCATAATACGAGGATTAAGGCGGTTACCCCTATGCTTCTAAGTATTCTTCTCTGTAAATTGCGCGTTCTACTGGCTGGTTTGCCTGTTCTGAGGGACGAAAACACAAAAAACCCAAGTTTCTGAGAGAGAAAACCCCTCTACCTCCGTATGAAACTGGCTAACTTACCTTTAGTCGAAAGAGACCAGATAAAGGTTCCTCCTTCCTACCATACCAGCCTTATATACTGTTCATATTTTCAATTTAATGCTGATTTTTGTACCAAACCTATTACAGCGTTTATTTAATTTAGTCAGGGAATCTTGCAGACTTGTACTGGATTTATTCAGAAGTATAACATCATCTGCATAAAGTAAAGAGCTACGATTAACATCACCAATTTTGACATCAGATTTAATGCCACTTGTCTTATAATGTGATCCATATAGATAATGAATAACAGTGGAGATAATGTACACCCTTGTTGCACACTGGAACTTCAAACCGTCCTGTACCTCCTTCAATTCTAACTGCTGACTTACAGCTTAAATAGAGACTATGTACTGCTTGATATAATGTCCCATTTACTCCATATAACTGTAGCTTTTTTTGAAGAGCTTTCCTCTTGGCACCTTGTCTTATGCCTTTTCTAGATCAAAAAGACTTAAATACAAATCCCTGTTATTTTCCCAAGATTTCTCAACTATTTATCTTAAAATGAAAATCTGATCCTATGGATCAGCAGATCGAATTCCAGATGATTGGAGCAGAGCTCTCATAGTACCATCTATTTGAACTGAATCCAGCTTATTCTTCACCATGCTTTCCTTCCACAATTTTTTTTTATAGATGGTACTATGAGAACTATGCTCCAATCATCTGGAATTCGATCCTCTGATTATATTATGCCTTCTGAATTATGCATTATAGCCAGCGTAAAACTTTTATACTTCCATATTTGAGCATTTTGGCCCAGATTTCATCTACTTCAGCTGCCTTTTTACATTTCAGGTTTTTGATGACTTTTTCTACTCCAAATATGAATATGCATTCATGACTGCATTCCTGTTGAGAGTTTCTACTATCAAGCTGACACTGTTTGTTTCATTTAGCAGTCTTTCAATTAATTATTCCAGACATCTAGAATATCTTTGCTCAGTTTTCATGTCACCTTTTATCATCTCTCATTTCTTTTATGTTACTGTTTCCGCTATTTCTAAGCTTATTTAGTAGCCTGCAGAATATTTTGCACCTTCTGATATTTATTTTCTATGTTCTTACCAAAGTCTTCCCATGACTTTTGTTTAGATAGTTTTACTTTGCTTTCTTACATTTTTCTCTGTATTCTTTAAGAGCACAAGCTGACTTATTTGCTAGGAACTTTCAATATGCTTTCTTCTTTTTCCTAACTGCCTCTTTAACTTCCTGAGTCCACAATGAAGTTCTGATTTTCTATCCTTACAGACAACCTAACTACATGTTCTCTCTGGCTGAATCTTTTCTTCAAGATTTGCCATTGAATCTCCAAGCCTTGGCTCTTGGTTTCAAATTCTTTCATTTTTTCTTCAGTGATGTTTGTGTATAGAAAGACTTTCAATACAGCTAAATGGATTATAAATAATTTACTTTTGTGATATTATATGTATGCATATCCTGGAAGTTGCTGAGGAGAGGAGGGGGGGATTGAAAAACACATGTTCGTATAAACTCTAGATTTGCATATATGCATTTATGATGGGCATAATTAAAAAGTAAATAAAATAAATAATAAAAAAAACAAAAACACTTATGAATAGATGGGAAGAGGTTTCTTTGTGAAATATAAATCACTAACTAATAATACAACAGCAACTGCATGCATTGATAGCTAGTAAATAACTATAAGGAAAGGGCTCATCCTGTGATCTAATAATGTGGATCAGATGATTCATATGGGTGTGGCAGGAATATGTGTGCGATGAAGCAGAAAATCATCTTGTACAATTTATTGTGCTTGTTATATGTGTGTATATGTCTTTCTTTTTTTATATATATTTCACTTTCTTTTCTGATAATTTTCTTATTTACTGGTGATCAGTGCTTTTTTACATAGTAATATAGCATATACCTAATCTAGCTATAAATACTATTACAACTTGAATGGTGCATAAACCTTTAATCTATCAGTAAATCATTTTCAGCTTTCAGCAGATACAAAACCACATGTATACCGTACATATAGTGGCACTCAATGTTTGAAATGTCCCCCTTTTCCCTTCATGCCCGCCTGAGGTCATATGAGGCCATATATCGATGGTGGCATGCACAACATCCAACGAAAATGCTGCCACTGCTCGCTCCAAATCCACCTTCAGATTGGCAATGCTGAGGTATAATTTCTTGCAGACTACTCTCTCAAGCTCCAACCACAATTTGAAGTCCAGTAGATTCAGATTGGGACTTCCAGATGGCCAATCAGATGATGATAAGTGGTTGGGCACATTCACTTCCAACCACCATTGCATGGTCCTTGCTTTTTGTGCAGGGCTGAGTCCTGTTGGAAGGCCTGCCATAAAAAAAAGTGTTGCTGATGGGCTGTACCATGAGTTCCAGCACGGTGTCTTGATACACTTTGGTAGAGGTTTTGATCCCTTTCTTGCAGAAATGCAACTTGGAGCCCAACAAACCATCACTGACCTGGGGTGATGACCTCATTGAATCCTGGGTGCTGTGTGACCATCTGGTTCACATACTCAATCTTTTTGGCAATTAAACGAGGTCCTCTTCAGGGATGATGAAATTCTTCTCATCTCTGAAGAGGATATCTCTTTGTCTGTTGTTTGCATACTGCCAAAGAAGTGCCTTTGATTTTATCACCCTCTGCCACATAAGTTGTGGCTGGAGGAAGTGTCCAGTAGAATGATGATAAGCTCTCCACACCCTCCAGTTACATGACATTGTTCTCTGTGAAATGTTCATCTCTTGAGACATCACTTTCTATGTTCTCACTGCATTATAGTGGAAACGTGCTATCACAGCTCTCACAAGCTGTTGCATCCTAACGCATGACCTGTTCTTCTGATATGTCTTCTGTATCTAACCATCCTCGCATGCCAGGGAATCATGCTCTTATCAGTTACAATTCTTTTCCTCAGCAAAACTTATTTTTGAAAGGTTGAACAACTTTTTCTAGCAGTTGTTGAATTTTATGTAAACGATCACTACATTCCACATCATTGTTATAAAAATGCCAATACCTTGGCAGTTGCAGAAATCTCTCCTGCATTTTGCATTCTTTATTCTCCAGTTTGTATACATGGAATTTTTAACCAGTACAGGAACATGTATTATTTCAGGAACATGTATTATTCCAATAAGTAATAGGATTCCAAAATATTTCTTCATGGTACCCATTTCTTGGATTTCATTTATCTACCTGGAGTTTTCACAATCCTGAGTTGTAGATAAACTCTGAGCTGCATATCTGTTAGTTTCCCTTAACAAAAATTCCATAGGGTCATCATTTAGAAATGCAGGCGCAGATGGATTTTCTGCATCAAGTAGTAATAGTATCTCATCTTCTCTACTGTACTCCTGAACTGATACTGCCACGTTGCCTACCAGATTCTATTCATTATGTGAAACTGGAGAATAAAGAAAGCTAAAACATTTGCAGGAAATTCAAATGGTCTACTGATGAGTTTTCTGAAATATTTTCCTCATCAGATGAGAAACTGCTCTGTAAATACAAGACATGATTGAAATCATCATTTGAATTATCCACTACATCTTCGAAAATTCAAATTTCATCAGATGATTTTTGACAGCGCTCAGAAAACTCATCAGTAGACCATTTGGATTTCCTGCAAATGTTTCTGTTTTGTTGGCTTTCATCAGATTCGTTCTTCTTATAGACTATAGAAGGATTCGTTTTCAGTTAGGAATAGATAAATTTTTACTCACATGTATACTGTCCAAATACTGGAACTAACTCTCCCTGTATACAGTAAGCTTCATGCCCTCCCCAACAGACACTATACTGCAGATGCAAAAAAAAATGAGTAGTTTTATTGTGTCACTGAATACAGTCTTCTTCTTTGTTATATGGCCTGTTATGGAGCTGTCCTTAGCCCTTCCCAACCGTACCCGTCCTGGGAATAAGGTGGTTAGCCCTATGCCTCCCATTGTGTCCTATGTCTGTAGATGAGTGTGTTTATGGGCGGTTTGCCTGTTCTGGGGGACAAAAAACCTGGATTTCTGGGTGAAAAAAAAAATCCCTATCTCCATGTGAGGCTGGCTAACTCACCTTTCGTCAAAAGAGACCAGATAAAGGTTCCTCATGTCACTGACAGGAATCGAACCCAGGTCTTTCCGACCAAAGGGCTTCGTCCATACTGACTGAGCTACGAAGGCTCACTGAATACAGAACAGAGACATTTATAGTCCATATAATAAATTTGGCAACAATTTGTGTAAGTAGAGACAAGTGGAATAAAAAGGACACCACCTGATGAAACATATGTTCTCTCCCACAGAAACTATGCTGCATAGACTCAATCAAAACTGTTTGCTGTACTGCCAAACATAGTATCTAACAAAAACAATTGTCCTAAGATTTGTCCAAATGTTCAGCTACACAAAACAAGTGGTAACATCTGTTTATAATGGAGTCATGTGTCAAAAGCAAATGATTTATCTAAATCAAATAGAGATATATATATATATGTGGATATATATAACTTGAAATTAGTTTGAACTGCATTTGAGATTTTCCATGTCATTAACACTGATCACAAATGCTAACTTTACAAATAAAATTCTACTAAAAAGTTAAAGTTGCAACTCATATGCTGTATAAACTTTGTATCAGTAAATGTGCCCAATGCAGAGTGACATACATTTGGTAGTGAAAGTTGCCATGGGTATGATAAACATGTTAAGTAAAAAAAAAAAAAAAAAATAACAAACATAATTGTCTCATTGGTTCATAATATTAATATTATTCATCACTGTTACTGGAGCTTAACTCTGAGTAGCTAATATAATGATTTCCTTTCTTTTCTTTTCTTTTTTTTATTTTATTTAATAGATGAAATGGGATGATGTAAAAATATTGTGAATTTCTGACCAGAGATAGGATAATTACTTTGAGATTTTCTGTACTGTTAAAACAGTTGACAAATATCAGATTTACTCAAAACTTCTAGTGAAAAAAATTCTGTGTGTATATGTGTACACAGAATCCTAGTTTCAATTTTCTTCAGTTTTAATATATATGTGTATATATATATATTTTTTTTTTTTCAGAATTCATTTTTACTCGGTTGGAATATTATGAAAAAGTTTTAATGACTGATACTGAGTGGAAAAAAAAAAAAAAGATGACATGGTATATTTGAAACGATACTACTAGTTTACTAGTTTCGTTGAATAGAACAACATCTTCAGGTATCACAATCAAAGAAATATATAAAGAATTACAGAGACTTAAAATTGCAATAACAGAACAAGTACAAGAAAGACAGTAGCGTGTTTGAAAAGAAAAAGCTTGAGTTCCAAACAAACATATACTACGTACTGTCGCGAGTGCGCCAATACTGAACAGAGGCAACATATGCATCAGAGAGATTGAAACTTAGGCTGTTATTGATATGAGAAGAATCTAGAGAAATTTCTCTAGATTTGACAATCTTTCTCTCAAATTCATCATAGCACACATGGATGTTAGAAGTTTGAGTCCAGTTCACAATGTGTTGGCAGCCTTCGTCTGAGTTAACTGAAAAGAGAACGTGGCTAAAGAGAGAGCGCTGGCTCTAGTCCTGTTATAGGAGATATCTCTACAGTGTTCTTCCAAACGTAGAAGGATGGATTTATTTCTCTCCTAAGAAAATTGACAAATTTTCTTAGGAGAGAAACCATTATTAATAAAAGTTTTTTTAAGAAAAAGGAGTTCATTTTCAATTTCTGTTTCTTCTGTAAGTAAAGATTTTGCTCGGTGAGCTAAGGTGGAAATAATACCAAATTTTTGTGGGGGATAGTGATGGGAGGAAGCATAAAAGTATCTATCAGTATGAGTAGGCTTTCTAAAAATTGAGATTTTAATACTCTCAGCACATTGGGTAAGTTTCAGGTCTAAAAAGGGGAAGCAGTCATCGGATTCCAGTTCGAAGATAAAAGAGATTTTTTCATGACACTTGTTTAGGTGGTCTAAAAATAAATTGAGGTGTTGACACCATCTTCCCAGATGAGGAAAATATCATCAACATAGTGATACCAGCAGTGACAAAGTTGAGACCTTTAGCAAGTATGCTTTCTTCTGCCAAAGATAGTTGATGGGAAGACTTATTGATAACAACTTTTTCACTGCTCCTACATCCATTCCTAAAGAACATCTCTTAACAAAGATAGAAAAGGCAGCTTCTTTATTACCTAACAAAGAAGCTAACCTCCTCTGTATGGAAGCCATTTTGACCATAAATAAAGCTAGCTAGACCTTCACCAGACAACATTTCTTACTCTGAAAGAGTAGCTATTACGTCTTTAAAAGATAATAATAACATCGTTATTCTTCTGGCTGACAAAGGGAATGCGACTGTCATCTGTCTGATTACTATAATAAAATCTTGGAACTTTTAAACAGTGATACTTACTCAGAAATTAATAGTGACTCTATGATTGAACTACACAATAGAACTAATAATTTATTAAAAACCACCTTGGAGTTACAAAGAAACATTCGTCTTTCTCTTAGGTCACTTCATCCCTTGATCCCTCGACTGTATGGTCTCCCCAAGATTCACAAAACAAACTGCCACTCAGACCTATAGTTGAGGGCATACAGTCTCCTACCTATAATCTCTCCAAATATCTCGCGAGTTTTCTAAGAAATCGTTCTGGAATTTCCTCTTCACATATTAAAAACTCTGCAGATTTTGTTTCTAAAATCAAGGATATCAAACTTAAAAAAACAGATTTAATGGCCAGTTTCGATATTGTTTCCCTCTTTACAAATGTACCTGCTCAAGAAGTCCTCAATCTTCTCAAGAACAAATTATCAAAAAATAAATTTAGTTTAATCCTTCATCCAAGTGTGAGCAAACAAAGTTTGCGCCTGAAAATATCTTCAGGATTGGGGTAAGGTAGTACAACACCAGGCAACTCATTGCAAAGGTGGAACAAGCTAACATCACTCCTGTCTCAGTATCTCCCATAATGCAAAACACATCTCCTTGTGGATATGTATAATGTTATGCATTGAGGGAAGGGCCACTATCCAGACTAGTTTCAACCTTTATTGAGGTCTCTTCAGTGGAAGCCAAGCCCAATGAGTTTCCTGGTGTTGTACTACCTTATCCCAGTCCTGAAGATACTTTCAAGTGCAAATTTTGTTTGCTCACACTTGGACGAAGGATTAAACTAAATTTATTATAGTCTACCCAAGTGAAAAATAAACTTTCAACATCTTTCTCTAAATCCAGAGCAATTTAATAAAAAGGTAGCACACCTTTTGGCAACTATAGGTAGAGATGACCTTGCTAATGCTTCTGCCTGGTATCTTCACTTGGGCTTGGCTCCCACTGAAGAGACCTCAATAAAGGTCGAAACTAGTCTGGGTAGTGGCCCTTCCCTCAATGCATAACATTATACATATCTGTAAGAACATGTGTTTTGCATTATGGGAGATACTGAGACAGGAGTGATGTTAGCTTGCTCCAACTTTGTAATGAGTTGCCTGGTGTTATACTACCTTACCCCAGTCCTGAAGATACTTTCAGGCACAAAGTTTGTTTGCTCACACTTGGATGAAGGATTAAACTAAATTTATTATAGTCTACCCAAGTGAAAAATAAACTTTCAACATCTTTCTCTAAATCCAGAGTAATTTAATAAAAAGGTGGCACAACTTTTGGCAACTCCTATAGGTAGAGATGACCTTGCTAATGCTTCTGCCTGGTATCTCCACTTGGGCTTGGCTCCCACTGAAGAGACCTCAATAAAGGTCGAAACTAGTCTGGGTAGTGACCCTTCCCTCAATGCATAACATTATACATATCTGCAAGGAGATGTGTTTTGCATTATGGAAGATACTGAGACAGGAGTGATGTTAGCTTGCTTCACCTTTACAATGAGTTGCCTGGTGTTGTACTACCTTATCCCAGTCCTGAAGATACTTTCAGTTACAAACTTTGTTTGCTCACACTTGGATAAAGGATTAAACTAAATTTATTATAGTCTAACCAAGTGAAAAATGAACTTTCAAAATTTTCAAAAAAACTCTTTACTCTACTCTCCCATTGCATAAAGTCGGGATACTTCAAATATGACAATAAGATCTACTTACAAAACTCAGGTCTGGCCATGGGCAGCCTGCTCTCTCCAATTCTCGCAGATATATTTCTCAACAGTTTTGAAGAAAAAGCTATTAACTCCTTCCACATTAAACCAAAATTCTGGTATCGCTATATTGATGATATTTTCCTCATCTGGGAAGATGGTGTCAACAGCCTCAATTTATTTTTAGACCACCTAAACAAGTGTCATGAAAAAATCTCTTTTACCTTCGAACTGGAATCCGATGACTGCTTCCCCTTTTTAGACCTGAAACTTACCAACTTACTCACTCAACTACTTCTGAAGATCCCTCTTCCCCCAGAGCCTTCATCTCTCTGCCTTACATCAGCTGTCTTTCACCAAAACTGGCAAAAATTCTCAAGAAGTTTAACTTCAGAACTTTCTTCACTATGCTCCCAAAACTTCATTCAATACTTAGTAAACCTAAAGAGAAACATCTTCCAACTCAGTTTCCAGGAGTGTACAAGATTTTATATGATTGTGGAAAGCTACTATGGCTAGACTACTAAATCCATCCTTCTACGTTTGGAAGAACACCATAGAGATATCTCCTATAACAGGACTAGAGCCAGCGCTCTCTCTCTCTAGCCACGTTCTCTTTTCAGTTAACTCAGACGAAGGCTGCCAACACATTGTGAACTGGACTCAAACTTCTAACATCCATGTGTGCTATGATGAATTTGAGAGAAAGATTGTCAAATCTAGAGAAATTTCTCTAGATTCTTCTCATATCAATAACAGCCTAAGTTTCAATCTCTCTGATGCACACGTCGCCTCTGTTCAGTATTGGCGCACTCACGACAGCACATAGCATATGTCTGTTTGAAACTCAAGCTCGCTTTTTGTTTTCATACACGCTACTGTCTTTTTTGTACTTGTTCTGTTATTACAATTTTAAGTCTCTGTAATTCTTTATATATTTCTTTGATTGTGATACCTGAAGATGTTGATCTATTCAACGAAACTAGTAAACTAGTATCGTTTCAAATATACCATGTCATCTTTTTTTTTTTTTTTTTCTCGGTATCAGTCATTAAAGCTTTTTCACATATATATATATATATATTGATCGATCAGTTTGTTAAAATATGCTCACCTGATGTAAAAAGACCATGATTATATGGTCAGGTGAGTTTCTGCCTGATGAGTAACAGTATGAAATACAGCTTTGTGTGAATGTGTTAATCAGAATTATTATTTCTTATCTTTCTTTTTGAGAAACTACTAATAACAGAATTTTCTTGATTGCTATTAAATTTCACATTAAATTATTCATAAAAATTATATTTCACAACATGCCAACCAACTTTAAAACTTAACAATGAGGAATAAATAGCAGAAAAGATTTAAATGATAACAAAGTAAAAAAGCAAAGAATCCTCCAGCTACATCATACGAATATAATTATAAAAAGCTATTGTAAGGCATTTTTCACTATATAATATGTTCTGACCTCAGAATTTGCAGAGCCTCAATAAAAAGAAGAGAAATTCATAAATGATAAACATTTTGCTCTGTGCTATATTCTTTGAATCTTATTGGACCATGTAGGTTTTTTACTATCACATTGAGTGATTATATTGTAATATGTAATATAATTTGGATTTGATACTATAGAAATAAAGAAAATAGTGGCAATTGATGATTATGTTGGTAGGGTGCGCTTTTATTGCTAAGCTTTCTGAATAGCACAGTACTTTGTAATTTGATTGTATGTCTATAATTTTTATCTTTTCTGTTTGTGAGTTATGATTTTGTATGGTGATATTAGCCATAGAATTTATTTTCATTTCCTGATTTTCATGTCCTTTGATTTCAGTTTGATGTCATTAAATAGGTGGAAAGTAATGCCTTACAATCTGAAATGCTCTTCTAACCTGGTATACATAGAAAATATCAACAATTTTGTATATGATATATTACAGTTTGATTGGCATTGATATATACTAATTCTTCTGTTATCCGGCCTGGTTGGTAGAGTAGTTACTGAATCTGCTCTACTAAACTGCTGCCGATAGGGAGGCTGCAGATCCCATCTCAGGCATTGACAAGACCTGCAGTCTCAGCATTATAGACATGTTTTTTGTCTCCTACTCATGAAAAGTAGTGAACTTATAGTGCATTGGTACTGTGGCTGAGATAAGGAATATTTTTATTTATTTATTTATTTATTTATTTATTTTTAGATATTCCAGAAATGCTGCCCTGGAGACCAGACATGGATTGTTTCAAGCCACTTCATGCCTTCAGTAGTAAGCAAGGCAGTGGTTTCAAACTGGATGATGAAATTCGTCTCTTACCTAAATACAGTTGCAAACATCAATATATGCAGTGGAATTCTAACCTTCAGCCTCTTGGTGAGAGATCATGTACATTAGATGCCTGGTCATCCAAACCCATTCTAGAATTAGGTTTCTCAAGGGAGGTTTCTGGATTATGCAAAAAAATAAATAATATAAAAAAAAGGATAAAAACCAGAAGCAAACATAATGGTGTTACAACATAAATGAAATTTCATGTTGCTGGGGTGTCACCTACTTAAACGAGTCCTCTCATATTTTTATTAGGAAACAAGGGTGAACAGTAAAAAGTCAGTTACTGGAATAACCTTGAAGTCAGCAGAGCATAATCAACATAAAAACTACCAACAGAAAAGAAGTTGTTGTGGTAGCAAGGTTATGTGTTGGTTATTCATAATTATATTACTTAAGGAAGTTACAATGTATACTATTTATTAATTGGAATAACTTTTAATTAATATTTCCAATATTTTGGCAGAATACTGAAAATATTAATTAAATTGATTTCACCACATGGCTCTGAGGCTCTTGACACCTTCCTATCAAAATATCTTAATAATCAGCTCTCCAGAATCCACTTCACCATGGAAAAAGAAAAAAAAAAAAAAACAACAGTCTCCACATCCTAGATGTCTTAATTACATGCTAGCCTGATGGAGCCTTGGTATTCTTATTTTATAGAAACCCACACAATCAGATACATTTCCCAACAGTATGGAATTATTAAAACCCTGTACAACAGAGCAAAATTGATCATTTCCAATAATAATGCCCTCACCATAACTTGAACACATTTGCAATATCTTCTTAGCCAATGACTACAATCCTTACTAAATCCAAAAAATATTAAAACTTCAATATTATATCTCTACTTCCTTCCCCTCCAGAATAGAGAAACACCAAATGTATTACTATCCCATATATATATATATATATATATATATATATATATATAACTATCCCATATACACACACACACACACACACTATCCCACACACACACACACACTACCCCCCCCCCACACACACACAGGATAGTAATACATTTGGTGTTTCTCTATTCTCGAGGGGAAGGAAGTAGAGGTATAATATATATATATATATATATATATATATAGATAGATAGATAGATAGATAGATATATGGGATAGTAATACATTTGGTGTTTCTCTATTCTGGAGGGGAAGGAAGTAGATGTATAATATTGAAGTTTTAATATTTTTTGACAGACTTCAGGAAAAACTAGAAAACCCTCAAAAGATTCAACTTTGTAACAACTTACAAACCATGTAAAAAAATTAGCATCTCTCTTGTCTGTTTCTGAAGACTAGCCACAGTCTCTAGACCTGCCAGGTGTGTACCAGGTACCACATTTGTAAGCTATCTTACTAGCCAAACAGGCAGGACTGCCAATGTATGAATTGCTGAACACAAAGACTATATCTGTTTTTGCCACTATGGCTACTCAAGGCTTGCAGACCATGGCTTTTATACTCACCATAAGATAAGTTACTTGAGGAAAAAAATGATAACGCTTAGCTTTTCCTTGCACATATTTTTAATACACTTAAATAGTTTCAACTCCAGAATAAAATTTACAGTAAAAATTGAAAACCATCATCTCTTACATTTTTTTAAATACTTTAGCTGGACTCCCAGGCAGCTCGCCTTTCTATACTGCCATAACATGACTAGCATTTGTTAGTGAGTGAGGAATGCCTATATCCACTAACAAATACCAAAATGTAATTTATACCACCTCCTCCCTTCCCTATTCATCACAAAAATGTGATAGAATAAAACACTAGCACAAAAAGCTAGAGCCATTTGATCTAATGGCATCATACTATAAATTGCAGTAGATTACAATGTCTAAGGTAGTTTCGCTAGTGATAGCTACAGTCCTACAACAAATATAAAAGGATTATTAAATAACCTCTCCTAATAACATGAAAAAAAAAAAGAAAAAAATAATAATATATATATATAGACCACTCCAAAATAGTAGTAATTACTTACATTAGAGAGACTTCTGAAAAAAAAAAGTACAGTCCACTTATAAGACACTTATTGAAATTATTGCCCTTATCTGCTCCCCTAAAGATGAAATCTATTATGAGTACCAAAAAAAACAGATAAAAATAGGCCATCAAAATGCAGAAAAAGCTTACCAAAAGACAATGCTTAGCATCCTTCATGCAGTAAGTTGGAGAAAAATGACTATCTTAAGAAGATGGCTAATTCAGAAGTGAAGAAAGAGTATTCTGGAATGGTTTTTCACTTTGTGAAGTAGACTGCCTCCTCCTGGTGCACCCTGGATAATGTAAAATAGTGTACAGCAGTGGTGGCTTTTTACTTCCTTCACAGGACTCACGACCATAAGCTACATGATAGAGGTGATAATAGGTCCTTGAAGACTTAAACATCAAATATGCTGGCTCAATCCTATTGTGTTAACTCAACATAGAAAGCATTTTCAGTTCTAAATGTAACTACTGAACAGGAATTTTAAATTACCCTAAATTCTAACCTTAATCATTCTAAATATGGAATAGTCACTTACATTAAGAATGATGTCATTAATAGTACTGTCTACCAACCAAAATCCAGTGCAGACATCTTTAATACCTCTGTAGAGGTGTGTGGATTAGCTGTCACAAATGTACATAAACCTCCTGGTGCAATCTGCCATTATCCTGTTCTTCCTCAACATCATCACTCAGTATCATTCTTTGTGATTTCAACAGCCACCATTGTTTATGGGGATACCAAACATGCTGGTTAACTGGATAGAAAATCGGAACCACCTACATTTAGTTTTTGATGCTAAAGTCAATCCAAGTTTCCACTCGTCTCAGTAAAAGAGAGTATAATCTTGATATTTGCTTTACTACCTTTGATGACGATTATAGATAACTTTCTATCAGCAGAAAAGTAGTTGATGACTCCCCAAATAGCAAACATTGTTTTATCATCGACTCAACAGGAATGTGTATTCATATTACCAAGTCTGTTGCTAAACCTGGATGAAATTTTCATGAAGCTGTTTGGAAATCCTTTGCTAAACAAGTTGACTCCAAATTGAAGTGGATCAAATCCACTGGTAGCAACTGTTAGAGATTTGTTGGCATTATTATAGTGGCTAGAAAAAGGACATTTCCAAGAGGTTATTGAATATAATATATCCCTGGAAAGAATGATCAATGTAAAAGATTATTTCAAGAATTAGACAATATCTATGACTCCGAAGCTTCCAAATTATATTGTACTTTATCTCTCTCTCTCTCTCTCTCTCTCTCTCTCTCTCTCTCTCTCTCTCTCTCTCTTTACAACGCTAGGAAAGACAAATGGATCAAAGTCTTGAATAGCACTACCTTCACACATTCATCACTAAAGCTCTAAAACAAGCACTACTTCATCAATGTTAATGATGTTGCAAAATATATCATCTCCCTAACAACTTATCCATGTGGTGCAAGAGAGAGAGAGAGAGAGATGAAGGCAAGGATGAAATCTAAGAGAAATACTACCTTACTTATGTCCTCTTTCAAAAGCTTTCACATCTCTAAAACTTGTGTAGGCTATTGAATCTCTGAAAACTTAGAAAGCAGCTGGCCTGGATAGCATATGTCCAGAATTCATAAAGAACTGTGGTCCAAATGTCATTAAATGGCTGACTAATATGTATAATGACGTCTTAAAGAAAGGAACATTCTGAATACTCTTTAAGAAATCAAAAATAATAGCTATTTTAAAACTGGGAAAAATCCATCGCTTGTTACGAGCTATCATTCCATTTGCTTTGTTAAGCATCTGTATGAAGCTTCTTGAAAGATTGCTGTACAATAGGATTTTTGTGATCAAAAGCAAGATACTCATAGAGCAAGCTGGATTAAGCCTAACAGAAGTTATGTTCAGGTCCTGGCCATGGCTACCTATATTGAAAATGGTTTGATAAATGTCTAAAGACAATATGTTTTTGTGAATCTTTCAACTACTTTTGATACTATTTGGTGAGAGGATCTAATCCTGAAATTCCTAGAGATCATTTCCTCTTTCAAGATTGCTAATTTTTTTTAAACAATATGCTGTGAGATGGAGTCAGATATATTTCTAATGACTCCAGAAGTAAATGCTACAAGCAAAGGAATGGTCTTCCATAAGGATCTATGCTATCGTTGCGTGTATGGTCTCTATACCCACCACATCCCCACCACTGTCCTGAGTAGCAACATTGCAGTTGCTACTCAGAACACCTCCTTTCTAAGTGCATAGAATACACTAACAGAGGACTTATCCAGACTTAATATTGCTTTAAATAGTGGCACTTGCAATCAAATCTGCAGAAAACAAACTGCTTTCCATTGAAATAAAGGCCAATCAAATTATGCTCCTAAAGTCTACTTAGAAATAGCATGGTAAAATACAATACAACTTCACAATTGTATTGTATTAGTATCTTGGAGTGATTCTTGACAGTATCTTGACTTTTAAATATCACTTGGCAAAGGTTGCTGGCAAATTAAAAACTTTAATAACATCTTGCAAAAACTAGCAGGGTCTTCATGGAGTGTAGATGCTAGTACATTGTGAACAACAGCTTTGGCATTAGTGTTTCCAACATCAGAATACTGTCCTTCAGTATGGCTTAACAGTGCTCACACTTCTCTGATTAATGTCTATCACAACCAAACCATGAGATTTGTCTCAGGAACAATAAGATCAACACCAACTTACTCGCTTCTAATACTTAATAATATTGCGCCTCCTCTATTACTGAAGAAAAGGACTTTAGGCAACCTATGGAATAAAATTATTGAGAACAGTCAATTGCCCATACACAAAGACATCTTGTGCGCAACTACTTGAATACTAAAATTTAGACAACCTTCTGCAGAACTTCTCTACAAATGTTGCATGAAGTCTTTGATATCACATCAGCCTGGAAACTATATACTAGCAGAAACACACCTGTAACCTACATGCCATTATTCTTCATCCAATTCCCAGAGTAGAGTTTGAACCTTACAAGATATCTATGATCTACACTTAACTGGATCAGGACAGGACATAAGAGGTGCAAACAGATGCTCCATAAATGCAAACGGACAACATAGACAAGACTATTAATCATATTGTTAGTAATTGCTCTGTGTGCTGTCTTATCCTGGAACTTATTTGGACTTTTGTTTTTTATGTTAAACCCAAAGGTTTATTGTGAATTCTGAATTTGACTGTTAAATTATGATGCATTTTCTGTTTATGTAGTAGTTCTGTCCTCTTATCACTTTCAATATGTACATCACCCGCTAAATAAATAAATTCGGACAATACATATATGCTTTACAAAAGACTCGTCAATTAAATAAATTTGGCTGCAATAAAGTGCCCAAGGATTAAGAGATTGTCATCCTCCACCAAATATATCAATTAAAACAGTCACCCTTAACTGCGCCCAAGAGGATGTAGTAATGATATTAGGACATCAGTTTGAATAACTTATGCTCTTTTTCACTTCTGCATTACATGCCTTTGTGATTCACACTATGATTGGTCTAATCTTGAGTAACTGGAGGTGAAATTGGTCATCAAATATTTCCTTCTTTTTTTTTTTTTTTAAAACCTAGTGTTGTGATAAGCCATTAAACTCTCATTTTAATAGAGCAAAAATGTATGCATTCTAGTGTTAAATACAAAGTGAAATAAAAGCAGAATACATATATATCAGATATAAAATTTTTATGAATTAAAAAGTTTAATTAAAAGTTTGTTTGATTGGGATTTATTAAATTTAACTAATTAAATTGGTCCTAATTTTATTTTTTAATTTACTAAATTGATGGGTATATAAAAAAATTTCTGGGTTATTTTTGAAATTCAGCATCAGCTTAGTAAGCATAATAAAATTAACATGGCATTTTTAGCAAAAATAAAATATATTATTTTGGGAGTGGTGGATACATGCAAGCATTTTTCTCAATTGTTTTTCTTGCAAAGGAACCTTGAGAGAAAGACAGAAGCAAGATGTTTATATTACTTCTTTTGTAGGGAGTGTACATTAGTATATTGTGCATGTCGTTTACAGGATTCTAATCAGATCTCATTAAGATTATTGAATTCTTTATGTTGATTAACTGAACATTAGATAATCAAGATTCTGCTTAACTTTTCCATACCTCAAATTATTATAAACAGCTATGAGTTATGATTTTTAAGGAGACAACTTCTGTAGAGTATATAAAAGAAAAATATCCAATTTTTTATTTATTTATTTTATATATTTTTTTTTTATAGAAATGAAGCATTCCATATTCTAAATCTTTTTTTTTTTTTAGGTATCAGCACAATAGAGATCTTGTAGGGCTATTAAACAAATTTGCAGATATTGCAAGAGATTTACCAAGAGGATGGGAAACAAAATTAGATCGCTCAGGAAAAGTAAGGATATATCTATTGCCAAAGATGGCGTTTAAAATATTTATTAATATTGCTGATATTTTATTTTAAAAAATTCTGAATGAAAATCATGAACATTAATGAATTTTTTGACATCATCCTCAAAAGTAAACTGATATTCTGTAGCATTACTTTCAGTTTTCAAAACTACTATAATTCATTTGATATTCATATGATAGGAGCAGTCTGAAGGAATATCAACCCATGAAGATTGCACATCAATCTGTCTCTCTCTCTCTGTTGTGAGACATGCATAGGGGATTAATAAAATCTACCTTACTTCTTTTTCTTTGTCATTCTGTGAACCATGTTGATTTTATCAATGTTTGTGCTCTGCCCTGTACTCTATGTGAACTATACGTTTCACACTACCTTTTTTGCATGAGGACGAGTTTCAAGTTTATAAACCTGTGCAAGATTTAAGCCATATATAAGGCTATTTCAAAAGTTGCTGTGCAATAGATTTTATTTGCACAATTTATTTATTTATTATTTTTTAGGTTACTAGTTGAGCCATTAACCACTGTACTGGCCTTGATGCGTTTACAATTCAATAAATATGTTGATACAAAGTGTCCATTGAAATTGAAACAACATTTGGACACTATTAACATAATTTGGATCAGATACAAAGCCATAATATTATTTTATGTATTTCATTCTTATGATCATTTGGATCATAAGATTCAAATTCATAATTTTCTGATTTTTAAAGGTTTATTTATTTTTTTTTATTGTACACTGTATTATACATTATGGCACTGATGAGCAAAACAATAGCAGTCAATTTTAATGTGTGTGATTACATTCACTGCAGCATGTGTGAAGTGTTGTATGGTCTCTGCAGAACAAGAAATTTTTGGAAGTTGAAAGAAACTGGGGAACGTGTTTGTTCAAAGTATTTTGCGAGTGGAAATGATAAGTGTGAAGAGAGTAAGAAAAGTGATAACAGCAGGTTGAAAGATGAAATGTGTGATATTGCAGTTACTGTAGTTAGTGGTGCAAGCAGTATGAGTGACTGTAGGAATTACATGGCAGAAAATGAAGAGAATGACCAGATGAAAAAGGATAGTGCACTTATCTGGAGTTCTTCACAGAACAAAACGTGAGATTGAGTGGTTGGAGAAATGCCTGGAGGATTGTATGACATAGAAGCAAAAGAAAGAGGAGAGAAAGCAGAGCATGAAAGAGAGAAAGCATGAAAATGAAGATTGGATTTTTTGTATGGTGATTCACTGATACAAGAAGCCCTTGAGGAGTATGACATAATTGTGTTTTCTGGAGGAAAGATTAAGGATGTCAGCAATGCTGTAAGGAAGCATTGGTTGTTAAGGTTGAAAGAGATGTTTATTTTGGCTGGTACAAATGATTTAGCAGGTGACAGGTTGGTATGCATGAAGACATGAAAGACTTGCTAATGCATGAAAAAAAAAAAAGTGATAAAGTAAAAGTTGAGTCTGTTGCTGTGGTATGATATGAATTATTTTTGTTTTCTTCTAACGAATTTTATGGTGGGTATCTAAGCCATGGTCTGCCAGCCCAGAGCGGCTGTACTGGTGAAACCGGATGTAGTCTTGGTGTTCTGAAATTATGTTGAAAAATAAAAATAATTTTAAAATTATAAATTCGTTTTTTCATTGTTAAGCTGAGAACTTTTCAGACCACTCACATGCGTGCATGCATGTGTGTGTGTTTCAGAACACCAAGACTACATCCGGTTTCACCAGTACAGCCGCTCTGGGCTGGCAGACCATGCCTTAGATACCCACCATAAAATTCGTTGGAAGAAAACAAAAATAATTCATCGCAGCAAGTTTAAATACGAAAGATTATTCAAAGAATCTTCAGCAGCTCTAAAAAACGTTCCTAACCTCAACAAATTTGGGTGCATGAAACTGCCCCAAATTTGGGAGACTTTCATTATGAGAACTTCAGCCCAACTGCCAAGACTACCAAATTAGCCCACAAGAGGGCACCATTAGGACTTTAGGAACAATATTAGTTTCTTGCTTTCTTCCTCATTTGCTTTGTGTTAGTTCCTGAGTGCACATATCATATCTTTATGTTCCTGAAGATGGCAATGTGACATTGCCGAAATATAGAAGTTATTCATTAAAGTTACCTTTAATTAATATACTTTATATGCGTTGCTAATTCCGTAAACTAATTACCAGTTATGTCTAACCAACGTATAAGTCTTACTACTAGAATATGGGAAGTAATATCCCTTAACTTAAATAAATTATATCTATTTCAAAATATGACATGAAATCAATCTTAGCAATAAATTTGTTTATTACTGGAAATAACAGATTTGTTCTTCAAGTCAATAAAATGGAATAAGTTGTGTGTGTGTGTGTGTGTGTGTGTGTGTTAACTATTATCTAATGACTAAATTCCGAGATTATAAGGAAACAAGTAAATTTAATATATCCACACAACTAGTTTCATCGGGATTCCGACTTCGTCAGGTGCGATAACATAAAAGTAAATAAATGCCCGTAAAAACATTGCATTTCTACAACAACAGAGCATTAAAAAAAACTGTAGTATGATTCTGTTGTTGTAGAAGTGAAATGTTTTTATGGTCTTTTATTTACTTTTATGTTATCACACCTGACGAAGTCAGCATCTCGACGAAACTAGTTGTGTGGATATATTAAATTTACTTGTTTCCTTATAATCTCAGAATTCATCATTAGATAATAGTTAACATGTCTAGAAACAGTCAATCTGTTTGCTAATAATATATGCGCACACACACACACATGCACGCACGCATGTGAGTGGTCTGAAAAGTTCTCAGCTTAACAATGAAAAAACGAATTTATAATTTTAAAATTACTTTTATTTTTCAACATAATCTCTCTTAAGACTAATACATTTATTCCAGCGATGCTCCAGTGCCATTATTCCATTCCTGTAGTGGTTCTCGGTAAGATCTGCAAAATACCCCTCTACAGCTGCAATCACTTCTAAATCAACACACAAACTCAGTTTTATTCTTGTTAAAAAAACGCTATTAAAGTGACCTATCGATATTAAAGTGACCCTTCTACCAAACAAAAAAAGCATACAGAAAACCATAAATAGAGAATGTAAAGTTAACAGGGCAAGTTATAGAACAGCTTTGTCTATTCTATATTCATTGATTAGCTAAAAGCTGGTAAAATGATTTTATTATTATTATTATTATTCGTGACACCTCCAAGGAGTCTGAAGACTCATCGCAGGAGGACACCTACTACACTGAACCTCTACTACCAATCACCTACATCAGCGCCATCTACTGCCCACCACCACAGCTAGTATTTTTGTCTGTAAATTGTATGTGTTCTAAAGGGCCGATTTGTCTGTATGCAGGATGAAAAACTCGAGTTTCCAGGAGAAAAAACCCTGCTACCTCTGTATGAGATTGGCTAACTCACCTTCAATTGAAAAAGTCCATATAAAGATTCCTCCCGTCCTGACGAGAATCGAACTTAGGCCTTTTCTAATCAAAGGGCGTACTGTCATTCTTTCAATTGCACTATGGAGGCACTTTTCTTGCATATTTGTCAGAAATTCTATATAATATCATGTTTTTTGCTTTTCATACTCCATTTATAGTCTCTGATAGACATCCTTATGCATAAAAATATCCAAAGTAATTGCATTTTCCTGTGATACATCAGCAGTTTTTTTTAACAGCAGTTTTTATTTTTGGATCACTATAGCTGCCTAGTCAAGAGACATCACACCACTAGAATACAGTGGGCTATAAACTTGATGAGGTTGCACACAGAAGAGAAGATGGTTTCTGTTTTACTAGATACTACTCATTTTCTCTCTGTGCTACTTATTTTTTCTTTTTTAAGCCACAAATAGTCAGTGCATTTGGCTACCTTTAAGACTTTGAAGATACCAAATTTCCCTGAGAAATTTCAAAAACACATTCAGCAAACAGGTTGACCACCTCTGCTGATATTCAAAGACTCATCTTGTTTTTCTGATTATGGTATATTCATGAGTACATTCTTCATGGATTTTTTTTTTTTCTTTCTGGTTAATAATTTTTTACAGTGGTTATTGCTGTTACACCTGGACTATCATTTTCAGTTTTTTCCCCTTATCTTGATAATATAGCATTTCTTTTTTGTGGTTCTTTCCTTTCATATAGTTCTTAGAACCTTTTGTCATCTCCATTTCATTTATCTTATGCATGCTTTGTAAAGTCTTTATGTGATTTATGTTTTGCTATTTTCCCATAACATTCCTATATTTTGTGAGAAATTTTCAGTATTGAGACACCACATTATAATATAAATAAAGAGTTTAATAAAAATGAGCAATTTAAACCCATAAAGTTTCGTAAGTTATAAGACTTGCATCATCAGGGGTACTGGTACATAAAGGTTTTACACAACAAAAGCCTATTAAAAATTAATTACACTGGTACATAAAACTTTTATGTTCCAGTACCCCTGATGATGTAAGTATTATACGAAACTTGTCGAGTTTTAATTGCTTATTTTTATTAACCTCCCTACTGGCCGATGAAATAGGGAGACCAAATTGCACTTCTTATCCATGTTATTCAATGGGTGTTACAGAATCGTATCCAGATTTAGCTGGACGTCTATAGATGTCATAGCCGATTTGGGGGGGGGGGGTAAACAACTCTTTATTTACATCATAATGTGGTCTCAATACTGAAAACATCCCACAGAACTGTAAATCGCAGAAACTTACGTTTGCATATTCTTATGTTTTGTTCTATATTCTTTTAGACTGCATACTTTTGCCAAGAAGTTCTATATGATTTCTTCTTAACCTAGACCCACCAAGCAGTTCTTATTTTTTTTATAGATGTTGATCCCAAAACTATGTTTCATTTTTTATTACTATTTCATTGTGATACTCATTTTTATTCTACTCAAAAAAAAAAAATAAATAAATAATAATAATAATTTTGTATACCGTTTCATTATATGGCCTTGCATCTTGGATATGTTGAAAGATATCCATAGCAATAAGATTTTTTAGTTTGTAATGACTTCTCTCAACATGAATTTAATACTTATATTTATACTGGAACAGTCATTTAGTAATGTTTTAATGATTTAAGTTACTCAGCATTAATATGTTATTCTGACATGGAAGAAAATGCACCAAATTCTAGAACCCTCGAAATTTAAAATCCTCTCATTTTAATTTTTTATTTTTTTAATTATTATTAGATTTCTGCTTTGTCAAATTGTTGTTTATGCTATGTTATGTTTGTAAGTGTGGTTGTCAAAGTATACTGCTTAAATATTTCAGCAATTCTTTATTGACCATACATCCCGATCTACTACATTCATTGATCCAAGACTCCCTATTGAAACGCCATATGTAAATCCTAACAAATTGCCTGTACCATTAGCAAGAAGGCGAAGTCGAAGTGCTGGAGAAGAAGAAATACGACCAGATTGTGCTAATAGAGTAAGACTTTTAAAAATAAAATATTGTATGAAATATTCTGCCAATAAAAGGTTTTTTTTTTCCCTAATATTTAATTTTTGAAAACCATTAGAAATGGGTATTTTGTAAAACATTTAGCCAGTGGGTGTGGTTGGCCAAGTGGATGCTGCTTCCACCTCTTCAACCAATAATCCATGGGTTTGAATCCCACTGTGGTATTGATGTGAAAGTCTAAATAGTAGATGCTTATATTTATATATAATACCATTGTTTTGTAAGTTATATAATACCATTATTTTGCTCACTGGTGGTCTGAATCAGCTTGTAAAAATATTTTTCCATGCCAGAATTTCTAGATATTTAACCTATCACTTATCCCAAAAAGTAACAAGATCGACATCAAAATTCATGCTTGTTGAATTCTATCAGTGTAAATTACTATGATGCAAATTTCAGTAGTCTTCATGAGGAAGAACATTAATGTGAAAGACTGATTTTAACCTTGTGTAAAAGCCTTGTATAAAATATTTGGGATTCAGATTGATCAAAAAAAAAAAACTTATTAATGAAAACTTGGATGTTTTGAAAATTTTTGCACCAGAATGTGTATGTCTTGAGATCTCTATCTATTATTAAGTAAAGGGGATAAAAATCCCTTATTGTTTTTCAGCCAGTATGCGAAACTAAGATTGAAAACTGATCTAAACGTTTCATGCCGACGAACTGTCGGCAGATCCAAGCGTAAGTGACCACTTGGTAGTGCCACACCAAGGCAACTCGATGCAAAGGTGGATCGAGCTCCCTCACTATCCTTGATATTTTCTCATAATGTAAAAACACACAGCTCCTAGGAGTTGTAGAACTGCTTTACATTATGAGGAGAGGTCACTTACGCTTGGATCCGCCGACAGCTCGTCGGCATGAAACGTTTAGATTGTAGTTTTCGATCTTAGTTTCGCATACTGGCTGAAAAACAATAAGGGATTTTTATCCCTTTACTTATCAACCTCGCCAGAAAAAATAGCCGTTTGGCTTTTCATTTGGCTAGCTATTGTTTCCTCTGCATGCCTTATTGGTAATCTAGAAGAAATGGTAAGATGAGGAAAGGAGAACATTATGGGAATGTTGTTCATACAAGAAAAGAAAATAGAATGCAGGTTAAGCCATGTATCCATTTGTTGAGGCTTAAGTGCTGTGAGGACATCATGTTGGAGGTTTAATGGAATATTTACAGCATTAGTAAAGGATTAAACCTGATTTTTGTTAACCTAATAGTCCTAATGTTAACCTTTCCTTCACTATATATAGAAAAAACCTACTCACACAGGTAGATACACTCACAAGCTCTCCCACCACAACTACCCCTCTCAACAATATAGCATTATTAAAACTTTAACTTATAGAGCCCACAATCTTTGTTCCAGTGGAACCTCCCTTTCGAACTGAACTCAACCACATACACAGCACCTTCTTTTCCAATGGCTGCAGAGATTACAAAATTAAAAAAATAATCCATTCCTCTCCAATTCTCTGGCCATCTCTTCAGGATTTCAAAAATGCCAGCGCCATACCTTACATCTGTGGCACGTCAGAAAAAGTAGTGAGGTCCTTAAAAGAGTACAACCCCCCACACAGTATTTAAACCCCCACTGTAAACTTGCTACCCTTATCCGTTCTACCAAAGATCAGCTTCCTCCCTCCTCAAACAGACAGGTAGATCAGCAGCCATCCACTTAGAACACAAATCATACATCTGCAATCTTGACTGTGGTCAATTTGGCCTTGCAACCATGTTTTGGATATAACCCACAGGATCCCCTGGAAAAAAAAACCACCATGCTCCACCATAGTAAATTCAAAAAAGAAAGACTGTTTTTAGAATCTGCATTGGTTCAGAAATCAACCGAATTTAAATAAATATGGTTGCATAAAACTTCCCAAAATTGAGAACCATTAATTACCAGAGATCCCCATCTTGCATACTAGGCCACCTACAAATGCCCATAGAGGGCACACCAGCACACCACCTAGATAGGACTGTAGAGTCACCTATGTGTTTCACTTAGTATTGTGCTGTATTTGAGTGTGTGTTACAATAGTTTTTTTTTGTAATCCCCGAAGATGTCTCAGTGACTGAGGCAAAATATTGGAAGCATTAAAATCAGTTTTAGTCCTTTCCTAGTACTGTAAATATTCCATTAAACCTCTAACATGATGTTAAGCTATGTAGGTATTTACCTTTAGCACCTTATTTACTCTCATTTACCTTTAAAATTTCTTAGTGCATGTCATTTGTAATCTTGTTAAAGTTATTTGCTCACATGGAACCCTGACTAGAATTCATTGCAATAATCTTGCAAATTTATGGAACTTGTTTATCAGATATTGTAATCAAGTCTTTGTTATTCTAGCGAACATAATGTTTGCAATATAAGACTTAATTGTTACCAGAAAGCCTCCATGGCTCATATGGTTTCATGAAAATGGAACCAACTGAGAAAGACGTTGTTCGTATCCCATCTAGGATGCGAAGAACTCTCATCAGAGTAATCAGCTAAAGGCAAGTTAGGTGGTCTCATACTTGGGGGGCAGGGGGCAGCGTTTTTTTTTTCTTCCAGAAACTCAGCTTCGTCATCCTGCAATGAAGGAAAACCAGCCAGGAGAACATACACAATTTACACACAAGAATATACATTTAGGCAAGGACTACTATCCATCTTATCCTAAAATTATGATTGTGATAGGCAATCTGTGTGGTTCGTGACCTTAAGGTCATGTAAGTACTGAGAATTATTATATTTTTTTATATTGACAACTTTTTCGGTTTCTTTTGTTGCACATCTGTTTTCTTATTATGGAAACACAGTTCAGTATTACTCATTGATCACTTCATAATGTATTTGAATGGTATTATAACACTAAACAAAACTAAATTATAAAAGGATGTCTATTAACTGGCTTATATTTCACTAGATTTCAAGCCAGCATCCTCAGACCAAAACTTGTTATAGTTCACGTACAACAGTGAGTAATGAAACAGTTCAGTTGTACTGGATTAAAGATCTAAAGTCCTAATTTGGCACCCTCTAATGTTGCGTAAGAGGAATATTACAGTTCTGTAGCAGTTGATCTCAAGATGACATTCTCCTAAATTTTTAGCACATTAATGCAACTATACTTGTTAAGGTTAGGAAAACGCTTCATAGCCATTGCTGACTCTAAAAATAGTCTTTTTAATGTGTAACTACTTTTTTAAAGCACATTGGTTTTCTTCCATCTAATACTGTGTGAAGGAGTGTCCAAAGCATCACCTGCCAATCTTGATTTGCCTTAATAATGGTAGCGAACATACTTCTTATGTTCTCCAAGGCTGACCTCTTGTTAACAAATCTTCCTGTCTGTTCATAGTAGGCTAAATTGCAGTCACAGAGAACTTATACACTCCAGGATATGCAAGAGGATGGAATTTGTTCTTAGTAGAATGGATCAAAGCTGCTAATTCGACATGTGGTTTGTATGTAGTGTGAAGGTTATATTTTATTTATACTTTGGCTATCTTTTCACATGTACCTCAGGCATAGGAATAATGATTTTTGTTCTTTTGTGTATTTGAGGAGATGGGGAAGTGTGTGTGTGTGGGGGGGGGGGGGCATGTAGTATTTTATCTATTTTGTGGGAGCTTTAGCCATCCATTATGTTCTGTGGAAAGGGTTGCATCATTGGAACAAATAGTCCTGGCTCTATGTGTAAGTTATTTTAGAATCCCATGCTATTGTGGATGATGTTATTATATGTGTGTATGAAGATATATATAGTTTGAGTTCGATGATTATTTATTATTATTTCATGACACCTCCAAGGAGACTAAAGACTCGTCGAGAGAGAGGGCACCTACTCTACAGCTCTCCATCTCCATCATCTACACCAGGGCCATCTACTGCTCACTACCACTAGTATTTTTTGTCTGCAAATTGCATGTATCCTAAAGACTGATTAATCTGTATGCAGGATGAAAAACCCGAGTTTCTGGGGGAAAAAAAACCCTGCTACTTCCGTATGAGATCGGCTAACTCACCTGCAATTGAAAAATTCCATATAAAGATTCCTCCTATCACGATGAGAATTTAACTTAGGCTTTTTCTACTCAAAGGGTACAGCATACCATCATTCTTCCAATGGCACTATGGAGACTTTGGTGAATGTCAACACTGCAGAAAGATGTTTTTTTTTTTTTTTGCTAATAATACTGAGTTAATTGGTTGTATTTATTTCTTTTCTAAGGGTGCAAGATAGATTGAGTTATTTAGTCTTAAGTAAAATGCTTATGTATAGCAGAACAATTGCTGCCAAAACATCTTTGCTGGGCAAGCTAGATTTGTGTGATTTTGTCCAGTGTAAAATTTGTGAGATGTACTCATCATAAAAGTTGAAAGATTTGTGAAAGGAGAGAGCGAATGTGTAATAAATGTTTTGAGAGTGAATGCAGAGAGAGAACAAATTATGTGATAGTAGATCAGAAAATATAAATATTGGTGATAATACATAAAGTGTGGTGGTGGAATTTCAGGAGAACGTAGAAGACCTGAATAAAGAAATAGCACATTTACATGTTGTCCTTCACAGGAAAAAGCACAAAATTGAAAATATGCAGAAACACCAAGAGATCATTTGAACTGAGAACAGAAAAAAAGCAAAAAAAAGCAAGAGGTCTGAAGCCAAAACAGAAAATTGTAAGAATAGGAATATGTAAGGTGAAAGAATTAATTGTTTTGGGGGAGGATGTGAAGGAGTTATTGGAAGAAGTCAAAAAAAAAAAGAAGAGAGAGACAGTGAAGTTTGTGAGTCTGCTGTCACACTATGATACAGGCGAAATAAGGAGGAGGGTGTGATAATTAATGAATCAGTATGCAGATTGTGTGGAAGGAATGATATATAGAGTTTGTGGATCTATGGTCTGAGTTTGATAGATGGAAAGATTTGTACCTTGCTGATGTACTGCACGTAAATGGATTCAGAGTTAGGTATCTTCTAGCTTTGTTCGCTGAGAATGTGGAAATGTGAAGTCAGGAAAACTAAAGAAATTAGGGCAGATGTGTGTGTGTGTGTGTAAAGAGTCCAATGAAGCAAGTGAGTGTGTAAATTAACAAAACATGTGGAATATAGTCTCTCAGGCAACAATATTGAATGGAGTAGTCAGTTCAGGATATAACAGTGGTTGGGAGCCAAAGGAATGCTACAGTTTCTATATACTAATGCTAGAAGCATCAGGAATAAGAGGGAGGGATTTTTGACATTGGTTAATACAAACTTGCCAAACGTTTTAGGCATTAGTAAGACGGCTAACAGCAAATGACATAGTTACAGGAATAGAAAGTGATGTATTTATTATTTTCAGGGAGGATAGAGTATACAGGACATGGAGCAGGATGCTGCTGATGATAGCAGATGAATTACAGCCAACAAGAGTAGGAGTCGGGCAAATGACGGTTCTTTTGAGTCAATATGGTGTGAAATTATAGCCAATAGGACAAAATATAAAATTGATTGCTGCTATAGACCAGGGATGATGAAACATGCTTCATCAGATTAATACAATGAGTGCAATCAAGTTATTATAGGGTACTTGAACTTTGGAGACATAGACTTGTAGGAGGAAAGATTATTACAATGGCAGGAAGGCAATGGAATTTATACACTTACTGAGAGATAATTATTCAAAGCAGAATGTGATGTAGGGAACTCGAGGTTCAAAAGTTTTGGATCTAGTAATAGGATCAGAAGACTTGTACATAACTAAGGTGGTAACATTGCCTCCAATATAATAAAGGTCTCCCCTCCATTTGTTTGAAATAAATCATAACAGCTGGATATGTGGAGAGAGAGAGAGAGAGAGAGAGAGAGAGAGAGAGTGTGTGTGTGTGTGTGTGTGTGTGTGTGTGTGTGTGTGTGTGTGTGTGCACACGCATGCACGCACTTGTGCACTGTACTGCAAGTTATATGATCAAAAGCAGTTGCTTCTTGAATAAAATAGTGGCAGACTGCACACAAGAGTATGGGAGGGAGGGAGGAGGAACCCTGTAAGACTTGAAGATTGGTTCCTTCTTGTGCAGAACATAGTTCCTCAGACCTAATGATATATAATTGACATTTTTAGTCCCATTCACAATCTCTCTTTTCCATTCTGGAAAAAATTGATACTGGCCATTGAAAGTTTTTTCATCCCCAACTTCTGGCACACCATTTGGCAACTCCTATAGGTAGAGATGACCTGCTAATGCTTCTGCCTGGTATCTCCACTTGGGCCTGGCTCCAACTGAAGAGACCTCAATAAAAGTCGAAACTAGTCTGGGTTATGGCCCTTCCCTTAATGCATAACATTAGACATATCCGCAAGGAGATGTGTTTTGCATTATGGGAGATACTGAGATAGGAGTGTTGGTAGCTTGCCCCACCTTTGCAAGGAGTTCCCTGGTGTTGTACCACCTTACCCCAGTCCTGAAGATACTTTCAGGTGCAAACTTTGTTTGCTCACACTTGGAAAAAGGATTAAACTAAATTTATTATACTCTAACCAAGTGAAAAATAAACTTTCAACATCTTTCTCTAAATCCAGAGTAATTTATTAAAAAAGGGTGGCACACCATTTGGCAACTCCTATAGGTAGAGATGACCTGCTAATGCTTCTGCCTGGTATCTCCACTTGGGCCTGGCTCCCACTGAAGAGACCTCAATAAAGGTCGAAACTAGTCTGGGTTGTGACCCTTCCCTTAATGCATACCATTAGACATATCCGCAAGGAGATGTGTTTTGCATTATGGGAGATACTGAGATAGGAGTGTTGGTAGCTTGCTCCACCTTTGCAAGGAGTGTCCTGGTGTTGTACCACCTTACCCCAGTCCTGAAGATACTTTCAGGCGCAAACTTTGTTTGCTCACACTTGGAAAAAGGAAACTAAATTTATTATAGATATTTTGTTTATTGGAAAAATCTAGGGCTGAAAAAATTAACCTCTGACACTGATTGTATCATGTTATTCTATTCCATATTCACTGAAATGAATAGTTGAATAGAAAGTAGGGATGTGCACTAAGAAGAAATAGAATCTTGGACATGGTGCCCACATAGAGAGCACCTCCTCTTGCTATAGTGTGGCCTTGACAATTCCTTCCACATACCACTATTTCGACTCACTCCTCATACAATTCCCCAGAATATGTTGCAGGAAGATTCTATGGCAGCTGATTGGGAATCTGATGCATTGCTGTCAGGTCCTCAAAATGGAGGAGATTTTGGGTCTCAACAGGATGTTTGGCACCCCTTGAAAGATCATTTTGTGTTGCTTAAATGATACTTGTGCCATAAAGATGACGATAGTTTACATGTAGATATGAGGATATAAGAACATAAGTTAACTTCACAACTCTTCTACTAATATGTTCTTTCTTGTGGTTATATCAGTTGCTTTGATATCATTTTTGTTGTAGGTGTTTATCAGAACTCTCCAGTCCCTCATATTTCAACCATTATTCGACCCCAGCCTGTCACTGAGGATGAAAATAATAGATCATCCTCAGTGACAGGCTTATATGCACAAGGTAGAATGCTAACAATGGATTATTTTAAAAAATAGTATGAGCCATGTGGTGGTATATGCAGTGATGGCTTGTACATAAGCACTGTGACACTGCAGCATCCCTAAGTAAAAAACGAAAAAATTAAATTTTGTTTGTGTTTATAAATAATAACAATGCTGACAACATTATATAAATGTAATACAACATGTTAAAGGTTACAGCATATGTTTTAACATTGCTTGAATAGTTAATAATTGGAATTGTTCGATTAACGCTTTAGATTATGAAACAAATGCACTGCAATCTAATGCAGTGTCAGAATTATCATGTTCTTGTTGTTTTAAGGATACTTGCGACATAAGACTGAATGATATAATCACGTAATCACAAGAAAGATATTTATTTAACCAAATAGTATTCTAGCTTGTATATTTTTTTTTTTTAAACTGTTCTTGTAATACCACCGACGATGGTCTGCTATTTCCAGACCGAAATATTTGGTTAAATAAATATCTTTCTTGTGATTACGTGATTATATCATTTATCATGTTCTGCCAATTGCAACTAGACTCGTCGATATTCGTTTGCACTTGTTCACTGCACATAACAATGAATCCGACACTGCTTCTGGAGCAGTGTCACTACAGATAAAGTGTATGCTTGCGTGCATTATTTCTGTATACGAAACTTTTATTATTGGTGTGTGTTCGTGGTAAGGGTCAATATTTTTGGTAAATCTTATTTTATTCTGTTAAAATAACATATAATTATTTATTTATTATAGATACAAGGCTGAATTATGACAAGTGTCACTGTTGAAAATATGAAAAGAATTATATTTTCTCAATTATCATTACAGTAACAAAACAAATGCACTGAGATCTAACTCAGTATCGGAATTATCACGTTCGGCCAATTGCAGCTAGACTTGCCAATATTCGTCTGCACATCACTGCAAGTAACAAGTGAATCTTACACTGCTCGTTGAGCAGTATCACTACAGATAAATTGTATGCTTGCATGCATTATTTCTGTGTACGAAACTTTTATTATTGGTGCGTGTTTGTGGTGAGGGTGAAATATTTTTAATAAAGCAATTTTTTAATATCTAAATTTATTTATTAATAAATTGGTTACTGATTAGGAAAAAATGAATTATTTTTCATATTTTGTATATGCAGTACTCCCACTAAAAATTTTCATTGACTGCCACTGGGTATAAGGATAATGCAATGTGGGTAAGATGTAGTAATTGATATATAGATGGGGGAACTATTGATGTTTGATATGAGTGAGACTCCCATATTTTTGTCATGGAGAGGCAGTTTTCTAATTCAAATTAGAATGCTGCAGCAAGACTTCAGCACTCTCCTTAAATAAATATTCAGATTTGAAGTGACATCAGTGGAGTAGGCACATTGTGGACCAGAAGATTCTGTAGTTGTTGTCAGTCCCATGCTGTGCTATCTCAGATTTCTTATTAATAATGTGAGATTGGTGTTCTTGTATACAAAACATGTTATCATCTCATTATTATTAGTTAGAATGTTGCTTCATGTTTGAATGTTATTTAAGGATAGTGCCAAACCTTTGCTGCATCATCCTAATTTGAATCAGAATGACTGCCTTCACTTGCCAAAAATCTCAGGTCTCATTCCTATCAGGCATCAGTAGTTTTTTTTCCATCTATATAACAAGCATGGTTGGCTGAGCAGTTAGCACACCCACACCAACCAACAGGTTGTGGGTTCGAATCCCACTGCAAGCATGAATGTTTATGACTGTCTTTAAGTGGGAGATGAATTTCATTGCCCTTGGGTGATAGCCTCACAATTTCATTGTGAGACTACCACCTCGCTTATTAGATGCCTGAAGTGGCTTGAAAACATTTCATGTTTAGTCTCTAGAGCAGGGTTTCTGCTATGCAAAAATAAATTTTAAAAATTTCAAAAAATATATTAAAAAAAATCCTTAGTCTATCCATGGTACAAATGTACAACAGGTTTACTAATAACTTTTCGTGGGTGGGAATTACATTAAAAAACCTTTTATATATAAGCCTTCCTGCTACTGAGAAAGATTTGTTATTTTTGGGTTGAAATATCTCTCAATAAAAGTTTTTATTTCTGTATGTTTCATTTATCCTTGTGGCTATGTGGAGATAGTTCTCGTTTCCTTGAAATATATCACTCACACTGCATGAAAAGAGAGAGATGGATAGAAAATGGAATCCTTGCTCTGAAGACTAAACATGTTATCAGTCACTTCATCCACCAATAAATAAGGTAATGGTGTTTCTCTCTGATGTCATACAAGGCTGCTATTTTTATCAACTGACCAAGGCAAACAATTTTAAAATGAATGAATTGAAAACAGGCATCGTCCTTATAAAGGCATCTATTGAAAAGAAGTTGTATTCTCATATTCATATTTCATAGCTGTTGCAATGAAGTTGAAGTTTCTGGAACAACTGTGTGAAAATTGGATTACACGATTTAATGACTAAACTAATTAGTTACATGTTGTTCCAGATGCAGTATAGGTCTTGAGGACAAAATTTGCTCTGTCCTGGAGGCTAAAGTTTTGAAAATTCCATGTTTCTGGACAGAATGATCATGTGATGTGACACATAGGTATCTTCCTGTGTGTGTGTGTGTGTGTGTGTGTGTGTGTGTGTGTGTGTGTGTGTGTGTGTGTGTGTGTGTGTGTGTGTGTGTGTGTGTGTCGGAGGGTGGGACTTATGGTACTCATCACAAGAAGATCCCTTCCAAATTTTGTGACGAACGTATCGGAAGGCTAGAGCTCATTCATTTCCTCTTCAACTGTGAAACTAATTCAGGGTTGAGCAACTGTAAGGTGGACCAAGCTCTCATCACTCCTTGTCTCAGTATCTCCCACCATGCAAAGCAAGTCCTTGCGGACATGTATAATGCTATGCATTGAGGGAAGGGCGAAGGGCCACTACCCAGACTGGTTTCGACCTTTATTGAAGTCTTGTCAGTGGGAGGCAGACCCAGAGGTGGTGACACTAAGGCAGAAGCAATAGAGAGGTCATATTTACCTATATGAGTTGCCAGCTGGTGTACCACCTTATTATTAAATTACTCTGGATTTAGAGAAAGCTGTTGGAAGTTTATTTTGCACTTGGTTAGACTATAATGAATTTAGTTTAATCCTTTATCCAAGTGTGAGCAAACAAGTTTGGTCCTGAAAATATCTTCAGGACTGTAGCAAGGTGGTGCAACTGTTGGCAACTCGGAGCAAAGATGGACCAAGCTCTCGTCACTCCTTGTCTCAGTATCTCCCACCATGCAAAGCACATGTCCTTGCGGACATGTATAATGCTATGCATTGAGGAAAGGGCCACCACCCAGAACGGTTTCGACCTTTGAGGTCTCGTCAGTGGGAGGCAGACCCAGAGGTGGCGACACTAAGGCAGAAAGGTAGAGGAAGCTTTTATGCACAGCACATGATTAACTTATCTTATTTAAGTTGTTTGGTGTTTTTATACATAGTGTTGGTCTTTGTTATTGTGGCGTCTATATTTCATGTAGTGTTGATCTTAACTTCTGCTTTACTAATTGTGTTGATCCATTTTTAATAATTTGGATTTTTAGTGTACCGTAACAGTTGAGTGTAGATCATAGAGCATATTGTTAAACAGCATAGTTATAAGATGCTCTTTCACAGCTGCACTGTATGAGTTATTAATAAACTAGTTCTACTATTTTATATATGTGTATATATATATATATACACACACACACACACACACTCATGAACAGTTGAATTAAAGATACCTGCCATGTCGGCGAAATGGTGCTGTGGTCACTCCAGCGAATGGAATAGTGGTGCGCGACGGGGATGTCGTCAGACCTTGTACTGACTGTCTGTGTAATAGCCGAGCACAGAATGAGGAAGACTTGAGATCTCATCAAATTCGATCGCGGCCAGATAGTTGGAGCAGACATGGGGCACTCCATTTCCGAACTCGTGCAGGCACTGGGATTTTCATGGGCCACTGTGTCAAGAGTGTACCATGAGTACGTGGAATCAGGTAAAACTACAGCCGCCAGGGGGAAACTGCCATGGTGTACAACATGTCGATGACAGGGGGGGAATGGCGTCGGCTAGCTTGGATGGTAACAGCGGATAGACGGGCCATAGTGCCGCAAATCACTCGCGATTCAATGCTGGACAACAACGACGTGTGAGCAGCCACACCATCCAGAACCATCTCCTCGCTATGGGGTACAGAAGCCACCACCTGACTAGGGTACCTCTGCTCACCGCACATCACAGGACACAACGATTAGCATGGGCGCAGGAACACTGCCATTGGACCCTCAACGCATGGAAAAAGGTCGCCTGGACTAATGAGTTGAGGTACATGTACACACCGATGGCAGGGTATGAGTGCATCACCAAGCATATGAAGCGATGGATCCCTTGTGCTAGCAGGGTACAGTTCAGGCCGGTGGTGGTATCCTCGTATGGGGATTGTTTATGCGGGATGAAATGGGTCCCCTGGTACATCTACCATCATCCCTCACCGACGAATGAAACAGGGACCTGCTGTCTGATCATGTGCACCCTGCAGGAGACCTGTACCTACAGCAAGACAATGCACCAGTCCACCGCTCCTGAATTGTGGCTGAGTGGGTGGATGAATACTTCACGGACATGAGGATGCTTGGCTGGCCCCTGAGGTCCCTGACCTGAATCCTATTGAACACATCTGGGATGCCGTCGAGAGAGAGATATACATGCCCTGGACCCTGCTCCAACCAATCTCTATGCATTGTGGGAGGCTGTGCAGTGGTCATGGATCAGTTTGGCTCCCCAACGCTTCCGGTGCCTTGTGGAGTTCATGCCATGCCACATCGTCACCATCTCAAGGCGAAAGGGGGGGGTGCTACCTGCTACTAGGCAGGTATCTAATTCAACTGCTCATGAGCATAGATATCTGTGTTGTTGTGATAAGCATTATGAATATACTTTCTTAGTTATATAACCACCTCAGATTTTTTTATGCTCAAGATTTTGTGTATAGCCACAAGAGGCTCGGTTATCAACTGATGCATGTTAGACTTCCAAAACACAATCAAAACAACTTTCCATATATTTTTGCTAATTTTGATTGATGTTTGCGGTAGTTGCATAAATTGCAATACCATGTTGGATTACAAATTCAGTGATATATATGAACTATTTTACATTAGTTGGTATTACATCATTTACTCTGAAGGAACTTTAAAGCAGTGATGCAGGTATTCTATATGTTTAGTCCATTTTGGGTGGCACAATGTGTAAGAAAAAATGTTTAGTATGTGTTATGTGTGTGATTTCAAGATATTGACAAATGTTGTTGTTAATGCAATGGTATGAAAACCACATAGTACCAGTGGTACACAGCACATTATTCTTGCATTCTTTATAATTTAAGATTTTTATTTTAGCGTTGCTTATTGTAATTGAATTATTGTAGCAGTTGGGCATTAGTTTCTTTAGATCCTCTTGTGCTTTGGAGAAGGAATAGTGTTGGCTTGCATTCTGATTGTTAGCAAGTCCGTCTGTGTATAGAGATATTTGACTTGGTCTGATCAGTTTGTGAATGTCATATGTTGAACAGTGTAGATGATGATAGTGCACCTTGAAGAAAACTCCATGTTGCATATATGTATACCATGGCTATGATTTTTGTTAATTAGGTTCTTTGTGGAAGATAACTACTAAAGCTAGTATGTAATGTTCCTCTTAAATCCTTTGGATAAGATTTAGATAATCAAATCCTTTGCATAAGGATATTGAATTCATGTCAAGTGCTTTCTTTAATATGTCGGTGATATCTTCAGATCGCATCGTTGTGCTTTTTTGTTTGAAAAATTGCAGCTTTTGAGAGATGGTGACTATTTTGGTAATCTTGTGTCTATTACATAGTTATAGAATTGTGAAGATGATTAATATTTTTCTGTAGGTCTGTAGTTCTGAATGCATTTTTTACTATTTTTATTTTTTATTACTTTGTTTATGTATTTTTTTGGAGGGGGTACATTTTTAATATAGTTATCAGTTTTTCAATTTTTCATGCAAAATATATCCTACACATTCTTTTGGAATGCCTATAGTCTCAGCAATTTCACGCACTTTGACTCGCCAGTCATCCAATACCGTATTGTGCACTTGATCAGTGATTTCTGGTGTTACACTTTTTGGATGCCCTTCACATGGATCATCTTCAAGGCTGGTACAGCCATGTTTAAACTCGACAGCCCATTTCTTAATTGTTGAAAATGAAGGAGAAGAGTGCCCATAAACTTTTATAAACTTCAGATGAATTTCTTTTGGTGTTAAACCTTCTTTTACAAAGAATTTTATTAACTGCATGATACTCGATTTTATCCATGTCAAGGGATACAGACAACACTTTTGCTTCAGACAGCTGTATAAAACAAACTACTTGATAGAATGACTTGCAATTTCACATGGATGCTTATGACAGATGGACCAACTTAGAGAAAAAAAAACAAAAAAAAAACATGGTAATAGTATTGCCATCTGTGGTCGAGGCCATGAACTTTCAGACCACTGTCGTATATCATGTTCATAAGTTTCAAAAGTCTAGATTTAGCTAGTTCAAAATGTGTTTAAAAGGTCTGTAAGACAGATTTTGTCTGTTCCTGGAACTGATCTTTGTGTGTGTGTGTGTGTGTGTGTGTGCGCGCGTGTGTGCCAGCTTTGGATATTCACAGAAAATATATGCTTTGCTGTTGATTTGTCTCTTCTAACAGGCAGACATGGTACATTCATGACAATAATCCATCTTTACACCATTCACTACATTTGATTCATGTACTTCTCGGTACAATGGCCTGACTCTCAATGCCATTTTGACTTTGATCACTAAAAACAAAAATACAGGTATCCCTTGCTTAACGCGGTTTTGCTTAACGCGGCGATAATTACGGCATTCCCTTGATATACGTCGCAAGAGTTTTGATTAACGTGCTTTTAACCCTGCAGAGCTCGCAGCTGATCTCACAGATACATGCAAAATGTTTAATATAAATATTCTTACACAATTCAGTGTATAGCTTGGAGGTCATGAGTAGCTGTGCATTCATATGTTACGAGTGATATTTCACACTGTTTTTTGCTATCAGTTTGGTTTAACACATGTTATGTAAAGGTTTGTGATATTTGACAGTAAATTGTATCTGAGAGATACTGCGACCTCCGATGTCAGTATAATATGGTTAGTTGTTTCTTTTTTTTTTTTATTCTTTGTTCAGTAATTTCTAGATTGTAACTGAAAATAAATAAACCATCATGTATTACTGAAATAGAGAGCCAAAGGCTTATTTAATCATATATGTCCTCTAGGAGATGTGCTTTACATTATGGAAAATACTAAGGAAAGTAATCTGGAGCCTACTCCACCATTACTACGAGTTGCCCATAAGGTTGCTTATGCTTGCATCTGCCAAAACTTTTAGTTTCTATATATTCAGCACGAAACTCTTGTAGTTTCTATATTCGGCTATGAAATAATGTTGGATTCAATATCCACTTAATTTGTACCCTCATGTATTATATTTGCAGTGTGTTTTCTTTATGTTTTATTGCTTGTTTGCCGAGGTCTGCAGAGTCATTTTGTTTGTTATCCTAGAATTTATGCCGATAAGAAAAAAACTGAAACTGTTCAAACGACTCTTGATAACTTCTTTTGATAAAAAAATTGCAGTAAATTGTACCTACATAATGTAGGTACAAGTATTTATTAAACATTTACTTTGCATTCATTTTTTATCTTTCCTAAAAGAGTACCATATAAAACGAATTATTAATACAGTAATCGATCATGGACGAATTGTAATTTTTACCATTGATTATTAGATTTGATTAATGGGATACCTGTTCATGACATATGACCAACAAGCTACCAAACAATAGGAAATCAGTCTCACTTATGATTCTAGAAATGAAATTCCTCTGAAATACAATAGTATTGCCAAACATTAAATATATATTATTTTTATGGCTATTTTGCCTGCTAAAAAAGGGGCACTTCTGTTTAGGAGTGCCCCTTTTTTAATGTCATTGGGTTTTTACTCAAGAATTCTTAGGGCATTGCAGATATATTTTTAGAGACAAATATATGTAGCATAATAAAAGAAAATTCGCACATACCTTTTCTTGGATGTTGTTGCCTGTCTTCTTTCTGCGATGTGCATATTTCTGCTGTTATGGTGTTGAAAGGGGGGGGGTTGGCAATGTGGGAGAATTAAGTTGAAAAAACCCGTTTTTTTATATATATATAATATATACATATATTATATTTAATGGTGGGCAGAGCACTTTTTTATAGGGTGGGAAAGGATGAAAAAGAGGGCTGAAATTAGAAACTGTTTTTTTAGAGGAAGGGGAAGGGTTTATGGGAAAAGGGGACCGGGGATAGGGTTGACAGGGTGTGAGCCATGTGGGGCGTCATCTGAACTCATGGAGGAAGTGGATGCTGTGTCATGTTGGCTTGATGTTTCTACCTTTGAAGTGTTTGTGTTATTGCTTATTGGTCGGAGTTGTGAACTAATTTTTATGTTGTGGAGCTTCCAACACTCGGAGATTATGTAGGGTCAGTGGACATTGATTGAGTTCTCGTCACATTTTATGGCTATTGTTTCCGATATTCTAAGCATTGTTTCATTTGTCTTATCTGTCTACTTAGAATATCGGAAACAATAGCCATAAAATGTGACGAGAACTCAATCAAAGCAAAGCCTGTCACCAATATGCAATAGCTGCTGCTATGATTCATCCACTTGTAACTTATCACAGCCTTTGGCACGTTAGTTGCTAATCAGCAGTCGAAGTGTTCGTTTTTCTCTCGTTGCAATTTTTGTATCTCGTCATAACCCTATCATGTCTAGTAAGAGAAGTAAAACTACTGATGAAAATCCCAACATAAAAAAGAAGGCGAGGAAAACTTTAAGTTTAGATGTTAAAATGAAGGTCATTAAAGCATATGACAAAGGAAAGAAAGTAGGTGAAATAGCACGAGAACAAAAACTATCACATTCAACTGTTTCAACAAAAAATTCATCATAAAAGATAAAAATCAATGAATAATGGAGGCAGCTAAAGGGCAGTTAATATCAAATGTACAATTTTAACGAAAAAAATAGAAGGGCCAATTCATGAAATGGAGAAGCTTTTAATGATATGGATAGATGATCAAATCAACAAGAATATTCCTCTCAGTTTGTTTACAATTCAAACAAGAGCATGCAACCTATTTGACAATTTAAGGAAACAACAAGAAGATAAATATGGCGAGCATACATTTAATGCTAGTAAAGGTTGATTTTATCGATCCAAAAGCCGATTTAACTTACATAACATACGAATAACAGGAGAAGCTGCTAGTTCCTATTTTGAAAGCACCAAAATTTTCAAGAAAAATCTGAAAGAGAGATGATAAAAGATGAAGGCTATTTCCTAGAGCAGATTTTTAATGTAGATGAAACCGGACTGTTCTTGAAAAGAATGCCAGATTGAACTTACATTCACAGAGAAGCTACATCAGCGCTTGGTTTTAAGCCATTTAAAGATAAGATTACGCTTCTTCTTGGAGGAAATGCTGCTGGTTTTAAATTAAAACCATTTCTTGTTTACCATTCACAAAACCCCAGAGCTTTGAAGACTTTTTTTACTACAGGAGTAATCCTAAGGCTTGGATGACAATTGTTTTATTCCAGAAGTACGTGCCTACTGTCTTGAAAATAACATTCCTTTTAAATTCTATTGCTGCTTGACAATGCTCCAGGACATCCTCTTCACATCAGCGATTTGAATGAAAATATAAATGTGATGTATCTACCGCCCAATACAACAGCTGTGATTCAACCTATGGATCAAGGTTCTGTTGTTACATTCAAGACATATTACCTGAAAACCACATTTTCTCAAGCAATAACAGCAATGGACAACGATGCTATAGCATTACACGATTTTTTTGGAAAAATTATGATATTAACCAATGTATCCAGAACTTTGGAACTTCATGGAAGGAAGTATCGGAACAATGTATGCGAGGAATTTGGAAGACGTTACTACCGCAGGAGACACTCGAAGAGTACAATGAGCATAGTATGTTAGAACAAATTGGTGAAGAAATTGTTGAAATTGCAAGGAAACTGGATTTAGAAATCAATATTACTGATATACAAGAATTAGCATATCATGAAGAAGGTGAACTGACTGATCAAGACTTGATTTTCCAAAATGAAAGAGTTGTAGAAGAAGAAAGTAATAACGAGGAAGATGAAGAAGAGAAATCGTTAAAAAAATTTACTGTAAAAGGATTGGCTGAAGTATTTTCTAAACTAAAGCAAGGACTTCAGTACTCAAAAATATGGATCAAGATGCTGATCGCTTCTCCAAAGTCAAAAAGCAAATTCGAGAAGCAGTCAGATATTATCATGAAATATATGAAGAAAAAGGAAAAAATCCAACAGACAACATTAACCGATTTTCTGATTAAAAAAGATACTCCCAATCGTGAAAAATAACCATATCATCCAAATAAGTTACTCACCTGTTTAATTAAAGACTGTTAATAATTTTTTTTTGTTTATGTTAACTAATATTTAAAGGAATTTCAAATTAAAGTAAGTGCACCATTTTTGATATGTTTTTATGTATTTTTTTCTTAAATTTTTCTTTCTTAATTTTGTATTTATGTATTTGTATGTGCTAATAAATAATTTATAAATGTTTATCTAAGTTTATACATTTTTCACCGTTTTAAGTTATATAGAAACCTGATTTATGAAAGTATTATAACAGAATTCAAGAATTAAAAGTCTTTGACTTACGATGGAGAGGTTGGAACGTAACCCCGTCATAAGTCAAGGCCTACCTATATATATATAAATAGGAAGAAGAAATAAAAAAAAAAAAAATCTGTAGTATAGCTCACTGATAGTCTTTCTCCAACGGCGTTCCAAGCTCTTTTTAAAATGTTTCTAACCTGTTCAATTTCATTCAACTATAGTGTGTTTCATTTTCATTAAAGCTGTTAGCATGTCAGATTGTCTCTTCTTGAATTTATACAAAAATGCTTGACAGAATGCTAAGAACAATTGCTGATGGGAAAAATCGATGAATTATAAGAACAAGTTGTTTTGGCTTATTCTTCATCAATATAAAAATCTAGTTTTAATTTTTACCTTACAACAAACAGTCAAGAAATCATAGGAATAGAAAATGAATGCCTATGTACGCTTTAATTTTGAAAACTGAGGGGAAACTTTTCAGAAGGCTAAATCAGTATGTTGTAATTGGAACAGTATGCAGAGAATAATTTCAGTTATAATTGTTGATTTGCACAGTATATACAGAATATGTTTTAATGTTAAATCAGGTGTCGAACAAGGTGTATAGATTTCCTTAAATAATATGAACCATTTGTAGAAATTAAAGTTAGAAACTAACACTTACATGGAAATAAATTTAATAGATGTCAAGGTTTTGCCTTAGTATGTAAGGCATCTTCAGTACATTGACAACAGAACACATTTAAAATGCAAATAACAGAGCTATTTTAAAAAGTACCACTAACATAAGTCAGACAGCAAATGATCAACAAATTCCTAATTAATTCCACATAAGTTTTAGTTTGTCTTTAATTTCTATAAACATGATAGCTTGTGCTATTTTGAAACATAATATAGCACATTATTAAGGAAAGTGATGCTAAACTTGATAAGATTGATTTTTATGAAACACCCTATATATAATTCTTTCCTGAATTGAATTGCTTACTTTCTTTTATTGTTTGATTGAAGGGTGAGATTTTCTCTAATGTAACGTTCTAATAATATTGCATTTTCTGTCCTATCAAAAATATTTGGATAGCGATACATTCCCTTTTAAAAGGATGTAGAATATCTATTGTTCTATTTCATTGTTGTACACCCTATTAACTATAGAATCTAAGAGGAGCTAACAAAATTCACTAAGTTACCACAAAAGAGAGGATGGTGAGTGTTCTGTAATCTTGAGAGAAAGCATGACCAAATAAGCTATGGAATTAGCTTTCAAAAATGGAAGAATCATACATCATGGTTATATAGAAAATAGATATGTTCTTGCTTTTTCTTTATTTAAAACAACAAGCATGTGCATTCCTGACCTAACTTCATTATGTCTTTCAGAATGAAATTTGAAAATGCTTGAGTGCAAGTTTTTCAGTAGCATTTTTCTTTTAATAATTTTTAATAGAGCAAATCTGTTGTATTTTATTTCATTGTAGCTTACTGTTTAACAATATATATGATTATTTCTTGTTTTTCACATGCTGAATGTTGTATTTACTAAGGTCTAATTCTAAACATACCTTGCACAAGGACATAAAATAATTTGCATTAATACTTTTACAGGCTTCTGGGATGATATTAGGGCCTATTCCTCCTCCCCGGCCTCCAGCCACTACTTCCTCTACTGTGCCTCATGTGGTGTCCCATGTACCCACTGCTTATAATGATAAAGTTGTGGCTTTCCTGAGACAGGCTAATATTATGGATATTTTAAAGGAACGTTATCCAGTTATTGCTGGTAATCAGGCTCTGAAAGATAAAGTCAATGCCATTCGAAATGATGGTACAGCTGCCTTGGATCGCTTAAGCCATGATATTGATCTCACTATACTTCTAAGGTAAGTGTAATTAGATGATTTTTATTTTCATGTTTTTAATATTTTAGTTACGGTAGCTTGAAAGGAATCTTGATGTGTAATATAGTGACATGCACAAAATGGGAGAATTTGAGAAATTGATTCCTTATTATTGGATTTCTGGGTAAATATGAAAAGTCATGATGCAGCATTTGAGGTCAGTAACTCTCAAGAATTGGGATAGTATGTGGTAGAATTGCAAAAGGTATCACTTTTAACTCATTATATTTCAGTGACTAGAGTTCATAAAATATTATTTGTTTAATTTTTCTTCTTTCTAATGCTGTTTTATTTCCCAAATAGAATAAACAACTCTGTTACCCCCCTTTTGTTTCCACCCTAAGCCTATAATTGAGTTCACCTCTGTTGATGATTTTTAGATTTATAGGTGATCACGGGATGGCAGACAATGTGTCATCCCCAGTTTCTAATCTTAAATGGTATTATTGCTGAATAGTGCAATTTCTAAAGTTTATTTTTCTGGGTTTTAAGAAGGGGATCTGTTTGCTTGTCCAAGATTGATTAACCCAACAAACGATTGGTGAAAAATAGCCTAGAAGTTTCTCTAGTTAGTGACTAGATCCTAAGCTGTAAAGGTCTTTTATCTGCTGATTCCTTATGAATGTTATCCTAAGTTTTTATTGCCTTAATCTACTTTGCTCACTTGATCATCAACAGTCTTTGAATTCTTAAAAAATGGAGGGAAAAAAAAAACTTTTTTCTCCGATCTCTGTCATGTTACATCTACTAAAAACCCAATTAGAATTATTTAGGATCTTACTGATACATGGTCTGAACACACTTTCTTTGCTGTTTCAGGTTATCATTTCTTCTATGCTTTCCTTTTTATTGTTTTAAGATTAGAACTCTGATGCTAATGAACATTTGGATAAAAAGATCTGCCTAATAATATGCTAACAAAATGTGGATTTCATGAGTAATACTTTTGCATGACAGTACCGCTGATGACAGCATTCCTGTTTCCAGCCGTGGGTCCAAATCTCATTATCTACCTGATGTTTAAGAGAGTCTTTAGGTGATGAATGATTTTCTTTGCTTATTGGGATACTACCACTACCACCCTGCTTATTGAAGACCTGGAATGCCTTGAAAATCACCATGTTTGCTCTAGATCAGGGTTACTCTTATATAATTCTTAATTCAACTACACTACTAAAAGTGCTCTATCTTTATAACCAAGCAAAGCTTGCAGTTATAAATATTTCAAGAAGAGAAATTTCTTATTTAAAAAGAAATAAATGATTTTCAGTGGTATTACCATCACCTTCACTCTGCTATTGGAGGTCTGGAGTGTCTTAAAAATTATCATGTTTGGTTTCTACTGTGTATGAGAGCTAAGGATTAGACAATCAAGCAACCCACTCTAGAAACCAAAGTAGTAATTTTCAAACCACTCCAGGTCTCCAAATTAGCAGAGTGGTGCTAACTCCACTGAACTTCATCTAGTTATAAACATATAGCACTCATCATCAAATTGCTGATAAGTACCCTCAGGGGATGTACAGGATAATTATGATACTACTACTACTACTACTACTACTACTATTTAGCCTGTGTAGCTCGGTGGATGTGACGTTTGCACACCGCCGCGCTTGGCCGCACGAAGGAAGACTTGGTTTCGAGTCTAGTCGGCGACTAGAGGAAATTTTTCTAAGCCTTTTTTCGACCGGTTCCCGAATTAGTCGATCTCTGGCACGGGCAAGCAGGTTTTTCCTCCCGGAAACTCGGGTTTTTCGTCCTGTAAACTCAAGAAAATCGACCGTAGAACCCACATTATTTCAGACATTAAATATATTGTGTTAGGGTTAGGGACCACGAGATGGCGGCACATTTGAGCCGTCTCTCTCTTCACTGCGTACCGCTTAATTAGTGATAGCCTTGGGCCATCTGTCTCTGATTGGGTACCAGTGGAGATTGAACTGCCCACTCAGTCTCCAAAAGTTAGATAGGGCTAAATGGCCTCGCCTACTCCCGTATACGGGAATAAAAAGGCGTTAGCTGATTTTTTTTTTTTTTTTTTTTTACTACTACTACATGAAAAAGTTACACCATTTGCTAACTTCTGATCAACAGTACAACACTTTTAGTTAATAACCAGGAAATTTGCAGTTATGAATATAATAAGAAGAAATTTTCTTCTTGACCTGGATGTTATAAAAAATAAGATCAAGTGAATAAAGTTGATCCCAGCATAAACTTCAGTAGCTCTCAACATCCAGAAAGCTGAGTTTCATCACATCCAGGAAGGAGATATAACAGATCTCCTTAAAAATTCTAGAAGCTCCTCAACAGAGAAAGCAGTTAAATTGAGGATTTGATCACTTTACTGACCTATTCTATTTTACTTCCTTCCTTCCTTCCTTCCTTCTGCACAGATGATTGGTCTGTATGCCTTTGTTTTTTTTTTATGGATATTTTTATGATCATGTTCACAGGATACATCTAATGCCACTATTTATTATTGCCATGCCACTTGTCCCCTTTTTATTCATTGTTGTTGTATCTGTTCTGTGGAACAAGTTTTCTGTATGAATACAGTAAATATGCAATCATTTAAAAGGGATGCCCATAATTTTTTCCTATCTAACCCTTTGCCTGCTCATGAAATCAGCATTTCTCTTTCCACAAGATTTCATACTTGTTTTTGTGGATAGAATTACTATAAAATGTTAAAAACACTTCTACTCTTACCTTATTTTACTCACTTGTATAAGAAAAAAAATTTAGAAGGGGAAAAAATGGCTTAATAGATTTTCAGTCTTTTTTCACATTGTAAAGGTTAATTTCAGTAAAGAAAATAAAACAAGAACATCATGAGTTATCGACGTTTGAAATTAGTACATAAATTAAAAAAGATAAAGAAGAAGAAGTCAGGAATGTAAACTGTGTGCTCTAGAATTAGCACTTCTCCTATGTTATCATTATAATCTGTCATATTCAGCTCCTTCCAGAGAGAGAGAGAGAGAGAGAGAGAGAGATGTGATCTTTTAAACTGCATTGCATTGCTTCAGTTCTCTCAAAAATGATAGAAAAGGTCATCAACGGTCAAAGAATTTGACCGTTGATGACCAGCACTTTGCAAGTCATGGTAAACATATGTTGGTGAAACCTAGAAGTACAAGTTTTATGTTTATTGCGTTATATTTACTAATATCATATTAAAACGTTGGCAGTTGTTTGCAGTATACATTACCCAATCTTGGTATAGTGTTGGGGGGGGGGTCGAAATATGCCGCTGAGGATTCTACTCTTAATCCGTAGAATATCTTCTAGGAAGCATTATTCATCTTTGAGCACAAGCCATGGAAACATTTGTTTTTGTGTAGTAGCTCTTGACATTTCTAGAATATACGATCATAAAGTTGTATTTAGCAAATTGTCGCTCTTTATAATTAACTAGCCACTTCCTGGTGATTCACTAAGTGTTATGATAACTAGCCTCTTCTTTTGAGATTTATCCACCAGTGTTTAAGTGCCAGGACTACCTGTTTTCATCTGCTCCCTTCCTCATGTACATCAATGACTTTGCCTTGCTAATTTCATATTTTCTATAGTTTTGCTGATATCTATTTGTCTTCTTCATATGAGCCTTTGCAGTGCTCAAATATTCCAAGAATATTTGGTTTAAGACACTAGAACTAGTGCCCTGATCTCTTTACCCATTTTCCAGTGGGAATGAAGATTACTCAACAACATCAGCACTGCTAAAACATAGTTCCTTTAGTCCCCAGAAGATAGTTCTCACTTCACCTTTCCCTGCTTTTGATAATACTACAATATAAAATTTCACTTCTCCGGTTAACTAACACACCCTAACCATTTTTGACATAAATATTTCAATGTATAACCACTTCAATATTCCAAGAAATTTGGTGTCCTCTCCATTTCAAATAATACTTCTGCTACCAATGCTATACATTTTCCATATCTACCCAACTTCAGAAGACCGTTCTGACATTTCGAATGATTCTTCAAACCTCCTTAAAAATGCATGATGATTCCATCCAGTAATAGGTGATATATCTCTCTCACACACAGGCTCACTCAATGTAACAGAAGCATTACTGGGAGTATGTAGTATTCACTTTTCATTAGAATTTTGCTGTTGGCATACAGCATGTAGTAAGGACAGTGAATTAGTACCTCACATATCTAAAAAAAAATTTTTTTTTTTTAATGATCTACTTTATATTGATTTTTATCAATAGATTATCTTCATATGGTTTATCCTTTCTTTCATGCTTACACGGTGATCAGAATACATTATGAAAAAATTATGGATACACCTACCGTGTTAGAGTAAAACTTTAGTTTAATATAAACCAAAATATATATACACTCGACATTTCGAACTTCACATTAAGGTCATCTTCTGGAGTATATGTATATATACAAAAAACAAGCTGCACTGCAATCTACATGGCATGCTAAAGTTACTGATCAACCGTTAAAACTATTTACCTGACATCTGGTGTTAAAAAAAAAAAAAAAAACCTCACTACATCAAAGCTAGAGTCCTGTTATTATTATCATCATCATCTATTAGGTTACAAAATTAATTAAGCTGGAGAGTAGCATGTTCATGCATAAAATAATAAATAAATAAATAAACAGAAAATAAAATTACTTATATAAGTATACATATAAATTGCAACTGGTATGGATAGTGGCCAATAAAAATGAAAAATTGCTTAGAGTCCTAAAGCCAGGGTTTGCTGGAAACTAAGTGGGCTGAATGTGTACCATCCAAACTCTTGGGATTTTTAAGCCCCCTTTATTATTAAGATTAGGGTAGTTAATCAAAATTTCACAGGCTTCTTTAAATTTCCATTCATACCAAGTTTTTGCATGATGCAAAGAACAAGTACTTTTCCAATCAATTCGATGTAGGTGTTAAGAGCATGATCTGAGACCAAAATTATTATTATATTTAATGCGTCATTTGTGTGCTTTTTTATGGATAGGGATTGTATGTCCAGTTTCCCTAATATAAGATAAGTTACAGGTGCAATAGATGCAATAAACTCCAGGGTGTGTCAGTGGTGGGGGTGGGAGAGGCAGGATCCTTAGAGGTGCTGAATATGTTTTTTAATTTTAAAGGTGGTTTAAAAGTGGCATTAAGATTATAATGATGTAGGATTCTGTTGATTTTTTGTGATAACCCTTTAATGTATGGGAGTGTTATGGTTTTATTGTAATCTGTATTATTTTTTGATGAAGTTTATGAAGAATTTTATTAATAGTATTTTTGCTATATCTGTTATTTATAAATATATTGCTAATAATTTTTAATTCTTGTTTAAGAGCTTGTTCATTAAAGCAAATTGTTATAGCTCTGTTTTTGAGAGTGTTGATAACCAAATTTCTGTGAAGGGTGGTGATATGAGTTAGCATGTATATATTGGCCGGTGTGTGTGTGCGTGTAGGCTTATGGTAAACAGTGAAAGATAGATTGCCTGAGGGAAGACGTGTGACTAGTGTATCCAGGAACAGGAGCAAGTTCTGATTTTCAATTTCACTAGTAAATTGTATGCACTCATGTTTGTTCAGGTGGCTAAGGAATGTGTTTAACTTTCGGCTGCCATGTGGCCAGATAACAAAAACATCATCAACATATCTAAGCTAAACTGTAGGTTTTAGAGTAAAGGAATCAAGAGCATGTTGCTCAAAAGCTTCCATATAAAAATTAGCAATTGGGGGGGGGGTTAATAGAGGTGACCCCATGGCCGTACCTTCTTTTTGTAGGTAAAGTTTATTTTGCCACACGAAGTAACAGGAACGTAGTATGTGGACAAAGAGAACTGTAATATCGGGCGGAAATTTGTTCTGTAGAAGAAGAATTGTCATTGATTGGGTCATATGTGAAAAGGGCAGAAACGTCAAAACTGACTAATAAATCATCTTTGCCGAGTATTATGTTTTTAATTTTGTTTATGAAGTCTAATGTGTTCTTTATATAAGAAGGGGAATGACCTACCATCTCCTTGAGTGTTGACACTAATTTCTTGGCTAGGTGATAATTAGAGCTGTATATTCCCTCAACTATCGGCTGAAGTGGAACGTTATGTTTGTGTACCTTGGGAACATCATACATTCTGGGAGAACAGGCATAATGGGGTATTAATTTTTTAACAGTGTCTGATGGCAAAGAGGTGACAGACTTAAGTAATTTCACAGTTTTTTCTCTATCCAGTTGGTCAGATTATGGTTCACAAGCTGATAGGTGCTGTTATCGGAGACTAGTTGATTCATCTGATGAATATAAGTTGATCTGTCAAGGATGACCGTGGCATTACCTTTGTCTGATTTTGTTATAATTATATCTTGATTAGCTTTTAATGACTTGATTGCTGCAAGTTCTGTTTTTGTCAATTGGTACATATGGTTTTTTGTTTTTATTCAAAACATTGCTGGTTTCTAAACGAATTTTATCAGCTATATTATTTGGAAGCGATTAAATGCCTCTTTTCTATGTGGTATATAACATCCAGTTTATTAACAGTTCTAGGTGCTACTGTGAAGTTTAGGCCATGATCAAGTAATGCAAGTTGACTGTTATTTAAGGTGTGGCTAGATAGGTTGATCACATGACATTGCTTGCATGTGGTTGGTCGCTTCTCTTCTCACTTGTTTGTTGTTCACTGTTGGAGTTGTTTGTCGAGGAAGTTTGATCCTGATTAGTTAGATTTGTATGATTGACATTAAAATTTTGCCATTGTTTTAAAATATGAAATTTGATCTTAAGTTTTTCTTTATTACTTTCCAGAATATATTTAGCTGAATTATCAGTGATTTTTTCAAGCACATTCAAAATATCCGGATTCATATATTATTATTATTATTATTACGGGCAACTCCAAGGAGTCCTTAGACTCATTGAGAAAGACCTTAAATATCATGTCAAGAACAACTATTCAACATCCACACAGTATTTATCATACTTTGCCTTGAACTCATTCACAGTCATGGCACCCACAACAGCCTCTGGCAGCTTATTCCACTCATTCACCACTCTTCAAGTGAAAAGTCTAGTTCTAACACCCTTGCTAACCACACTCTTGCCCAGTTTCCATGGATGGCCCCCTAGTCCTCCCACCACCAGTTCAGAGGAAAAATATCCTCTGAATTAATCTTATAGAAACCCTTCAGTAATTTGAATGTTTCAATCATATCACCCCTTTTGTGCCTATCAACCAATTTCTGCACCCCACAAATCTTCAACCTGTTCTCATAAGGTTCATTCTAAAGACCTGCTATCATCTTGGTCACTCGCCTCTGGATCCCCTCCACCTCTTCCCCATCAAGAAGAAAACCTGGCACCCAGATCTGGGCACAGTAGTCAAGATGGGGTCTTATCAAAGCTTGATACAGAGGAACAATAACTTGTTCCTCTGTATTGTCTTGTCTCTGCTCGTCAAAGTATTCTTCAGTAACCAAGTTATTTGATTAGCTGATTTAGCCACTTTTGCAGTGTGCCCCTAAACTTCAACTCCCTATCCACAAACACCTCCAAATCCCTGGCCTCGTCAATCTCCTGGAGTACAGTTCTACCAATGTGGTGTACTGCTGCTAATCTTTTCGCCCCAAAATGATTACCTTACACTTTGCCACATTAAATTGACATCCATTCTCCTTAGCCCAGTCATTCAATCTATCCAAATCATCCTGCAAAGTTTTGACATCATGTGCATTCACTATTGCCCTACCCAACTTTGCATCATCAGCAAACAAATGAACAATTCCTCTCAGATCCTTTCCTATATCGTTAATGAACAAATTAAATAGTAGTGGTCCAAGAACAGAACCCTGTGGCACACCACTAGTCACAGGCCATCTTTTGGACTGTACTCCTGAATAAACTACTCTCTGATATCTCCATCAACTACCCTCCTATCCATCTCACCAACCCTATATCCATCCCCATATACTGCAGTTTACTGATAAGAATTCCATGTTGTATCCTGTCAAAGGCCTTAGCAAGGTCCAGCAGTGTCACTGTAAACTCATTACCCTTATCCAGTTCAGCCATCACTGTTTTATAAAACATGAGAAAGTTACTGAGGCATGATCTATCCTTCACAAAACCATGCTGTCTCCCATATAGTATCCCATTTTCATCTATCCATTCCTGTATTTTTCTCTTGATACTTTCTCCAAAACCTTGACAACACTCCTGATAGGCTGATTGGTCGGTAATTTGCAACAGCAGTCTGGGAACCTCCTTTATGCAGTGAAACTATTTTCCCCTCTTTCCACCCCCCCTTGGGACTAACCCAGACCCGAGACTCAAATTAAACAAAATGGTCAAGGGCACTGACAATTCTTTAGCCGCTTCACGTAAGACCTGAGCTGGAATACCATCCAATCCCACAGATGTATTCACATTAACGTTTTGTAATATACTATTCACCTCCATTTCATTCACCTCAATTCCCGTATAAGCTATTGTTCCTTCATTCCTGCAATATCACCACCTGGATGATATACTCTTGCAAAGTGCTCGCTCAGTAATTCCACTATATCAACTGATTCAGTTGCTTCCCTACCATCGGCATTCCTTAAAATCATTCTGCCGTATATATTTTTTCTTTTATTTGCAGCATATCGAAAAAAACTGTTTGGGATTCTCTTTAGCTTGCATGGCTAATTTCCTTTCATAATCTGCTTTTGCTTTTCTTACCGCACTCATTACCTTTCTGGCCTGTGCTTTATACTGTTCGTGTGTCTTTCAGGTCACCTTTCTCCTTAAATTCCCTCCACAGTTGTTTCTTTTTTTGCAGCTCAAGCTTAATGGTGTTATTCATCCATTTAACCCCTACTTGATTTACTATCCGGACTCTAGGTATATATACAGTCAGCCATTCTTCTTCTTCAATCTTCTGGTTCTGTCCACTGCTGGATGAAGGTCTCCCCCATGATTTTCCAGATCACTCGGTTTTCTGCCTCTCCCATCCATCTCACTCCTGCAATTTGTTCCAGTTCATCCCTCCACCTTCTTCTTGGTCTTTCTCTTTGTCTTGCTCCATCCATTGGTCTCCACTCTGTTGTTTTTCTAGTCCATCTCCCATCACTGCATCTGGCAATATGGCCAGCTCATCTCCACTTAGCCTGCTTAATGTATTTTACAATATCCATGAGACCTGTTTGAGATCTTATCCAGGTATTTGTCTTCCTATCTCTTAATGTTATTTTTAGCATACTTCTTTCCATGCAATGTTGTGTTGTTCTCAGCTTTTTGTTTAGGGCTTCTGTTAAAGTCCATGTTTCTCCTCCATATGTTAGGACAGGAAGTATGCACTGGTCGAAAGTTTTCCTTTGTAGACTCATAGGTCTGTCACTTCTGAATATGTCTCTCGTTTTCCCATAAGCCATCCATCCAACAAGGTGAATTCTTCGTTCAGTCTCCTTTCTTTGGCACTCCTCAAAGATAACAATTGGCCCAAATATACATATGAAGTAACTTGTTCTATTTCATGGTTTTCAACTTTGACAGTTCTATGGTTAATACATTTATTCATCATTATTTTTGTTTTTTCTCTATTTATTTTTAATCCAATTACTCTGGAGGCTTCATTTAGCTGATTCAGCCTTTCTTCTATATCTTCAAGATTATCTGCTATTAGGACAATATCATCTGCAAATTTCAGATGATGCAGCCTTTCTCCATTTATGTTTATTCCTTTTGTTTCCCAATCAAGGCTTCTAAAGACTTCCTCTAGTGCAGCTGTAAATAATTGGGAGATATGGTGTCGCATTGCCTGATGTCTTTTTGTATTGAGAACTTTTCACTGTTTTTATACAATTTAATTACATAAGTTGCATTATTGTAAATATGTTTTAGTGTTTCAATATATGGTTTCTTAATTCCCTGGGTTTCAAAGCGCTTTTAGTGTTGCAGATGTTTTAACTGAATCAAATGCTTTTTCATAGTCTATACAGGCCAGACATAAGAGTTTATTGTATTCAATTGATTTTTCAATGAGCTGTCTTAATGTGTGAATATGGTCCAAAGTATTGTAATTCTTTCTAAATCCAGCTTGTTCACAGGATTGCATTCCCTCTAGTTTAGATTTTATTCTATTATTTATAATTTTTGTGAAAACTTTATATATGGTTGGGAGTAGGCTAAGAGGTCTGGAGTATTTAATTTCTTCCTTATTGCCCTTTTTAAAAATTAATATTAGAAGTGAATTGTTCCAGTTTTTCGGAATTTTTCTTTGTTTTAGGCATTTATTATAGAGCTTAGTCAGCTGTTTCATGACAGTGCTTCCCTCTCAGTTTTAAGAAGTCTTCCATAATTCCATCTTCTCCTGGGGCCTTTCCATTTTTCATTTCCTGCAGTGCCATTTCCACTTCACCTTGAAAGATATCAGGGGCATCATGTTCTTCCTCACTCAAGTTATCCATAGATGATTCTTGGATGTCCTGGCCTTTGTCTTCATAGAGTTCAGTATAAAATTCCTGAATTCTTTTGATTATTGCATCTCTATTTTTTATACGTTCACCATTTTTTCTTCTTACAACAGCTATTTCCTTTGTTCCAACTGATAATGTTTGGCTTAGGACCTTCATATTACTATTGTTTTTTATTGTTTCTTTAATTTTTCTATTATACGATCTAAGTTCTATATAATAAGTTCTAAGTTCTAAGTATTATACAATCTAAGTTCATGTTTCATCCTTTTACGTATAGTTCTACAAATTTCCGCATATTCTATTTTTTTGGTGTCATTCAAATCTCTTTTCATATCTCTTATTTTCTTCATCAGATCTAAGGTTTCCTGTCTTTGTTTTTCCTCTCCTTGGTGCCTTTTTACACCTCCTATTTCTAGTGCACAATTCAAGATAGATTTTGTTAATATTTCATTAGTATCATCGATGGTAGTAGCTGTGTTTAATTTTTTTAGTTCATTTTTCAGTGATTCTCTATAACAGCTTTTATTGTGGTAGAGGTTTTGTAGATTAACTAAATTGGACTTTTTTCTTATGAGCTTATTCCGTTCCCATTTTTTGTTGATCCATACTTTTGCCCTTACTAGTCTGTGGTCACTTCCTGTGTTAAATCTATTAAGCACTTCAGTATTATTTATTATATATCTTCTGTTGGAGAGGATGAAGTCTCTTTCATTGTAAGTTTGTCCATTTGGGCTTCTCCAAGTCCATTTTCGGCTTATTTTCTTCTTGAAAAAGCTGTTCATAATAAAGAAGTTATTTTCTTCTGCAAATTCAATAAGTCTTTCTCCTCTTTCATTCCTCTGTCCAAATCCAAATTTACCAATGGAGTTCAGATGGTCATCCCTGCTTCCAATTTTGGCATTAAAGTCACCCATTATAATTATGTAGAATTCTTTAGAATTATTTAATGTGGGTTCTAATGTTTCATAGAAATCTTTTATCTATTCATTTGGATGGTCCATAGTTGGGGCATATACTTGTATAATTTTCAGTTGGTATCTTTTATTTATAAAGAGACTTAGTTTAGCTATTCTTGATGTTATTTTATTTACAAACAGGACATTGTCCTTGATTGTTTTATTTATTAGGAATCCTACACCACCAGTTGAGTTTCTGTCACATTCACAGTGGTAGAGTAGATGTCCATCTTTTAATCGCATGAAAGTTTCTTCTTATCTCTGAAAGGCCCACAATGTCGCATTTTATATGTTCCAATTCCTTCATCAGTTATTCCAATCTATCATCATCCCGTAGAGATCTGCAGTTATATGTTCCTACTAATATCCTTCTATCATTGTGCACTGTAGGTGGACTCATTGTAGCTAGTGGAGACTGTGGCATATTTTTCGACCTAGACCTTCTGCCTAAGTCCAGGACACATCCCTTTTTATGCTGGGCGACGGATGAGCCAGTATGTAATTTTCCTATTTTGTTCATCATTTGCATTGTCTTCATGGGGAGGTATTTGGCCTTATAGCACCATGCTGGCCAGGCGGGTTGGTGCCTCATAATAGTGCATAAGATGAAATGACACAGCAAAATAGGAAAGATTCACCCCTAGCCCTCAAATACTCTAATAGTATTGGGGGATAAGGAGCAAGGAAGGAAGAGGGAGGGACCAGTTTACAGATAATATAACAGATGTATATTACATGAAGTAAGGCATGGTCCAGCATAAGGTACCTCAGGTTTGCCATGCCCGTACTCACTGAAGTGAGCCCTTGAGAACTCAACTTCAAATGCTCCTTTACCGTTTCCCATGCACTATCAACCTCCATCCCTTGCAGTTCTACATGCCATGACACTGAACAATCTCCTAAGCTTCTCATACTTACCAGCCCAGTAGTTCATCAGCTATCATCAATAACAGTCCTCCCCCCCCTGTTTTTTTTCTCTCTCTCTCTCTCCCCCTCCTGAACACACTATACCCTTCACATTCTATCCCACTAGCTATATCATCTTCTGTCAGCCATGTCTCACTAATGCCAATAACCTATGGCCAGGAAGAGCCAACCAAGGCCAAAAATTCTTCCTTCTTGTTCCTAATACCCCTGGCGGTATACATGAAGTGCAGAAGCCCATTAGTCCCAGCCCTATCTTGATGCCTTATACTAACTATCACATTCTGATTTGTTGTTCTTTGTACTAGCTTGGGCATATTATACACATTCTTACACTCAACTGCCTCATTGATGTCTGCATATCCCCCCCCCCAATAGTTCTAGTTTCCCTGATTCTGCTGCGCATCACTTTTTTCCAATCACTTTTTTAGCAACACTTTTTTCCAGTCTCTGCACACTGAATCCTTTCAGATGCAAACTATCCGTCTTGTATAAGTCCTTTCGCCCATCAAACTCACTCCACATGTCCACAAACTCCACACCACTCCTCCTGCATAACCTGTGCATAGAGTCATTTGCAATTATGGCCCTCCTTCTCAACTCTTCTCTGTCATACCATGGCAACAGACTCACTATCTTAACTCTCTCATAGCAAATTTTTCACCTTTTAAATCGTTCATTCCTTCCTCTACTATCAGTTCTTTCACCCCCTGCTTTTATGGTTTTATAGCCTCACTTACATCTGTAATATTCGCACCCAGTAAGTACGATTTTGTCAAACTAGAAGAGTTTGACAAAATATAACTAGAAGAGTTCAGATTGTAAATTTAAAACTTTTTTTGGGTCATTGCTAGATTTTTGCAGACTGCTTGAATTTGTTCTCTAAGAATTGCTTTTTCTGTATGTGCATAGATGCGAAGTCCTTCACCGGAAGTAAATTTCTTTTTTACCTTGATGCAGATAGGAATAAGATTACTGTCTCTGCATTACTGATTACTGTCTCTTCAAAAAAGCCAGCTGATTGATCAAAAGAGAAACATATCTTTAGCTTACCATAATGATTGCAACGCTTGTGAGTGACATCTCCATTGATTATGAGAATCCTTTCTTTCATGCTTACATGGTGATCAGAATACATTACAAAAAAATTATGGATACAACTATTGTGTTAGAGTAAAACTTTAGTTTAATATAAACCAAAATATATATACACTCGACATTTCGAACTTCACATTACGGTCATCTTCTGGAGTATATGTATATATACAAAGAACAAGCTGCACTACAATCTACATGGCATGCTAAAGTTACTGATCAACCGTTAAAACTATTTACCTGACATCTGGTGTTTAAAAAAAAAAAAAAAAAACCTCACTACATCAAAGCTAGAGTCCTGTTATTATTATCATCATCATCTATTAGGTTACAAAATTAATTAAGCTGGAGAGTAGCATGTTCATGCATAAAATAATAAATAAATAAATAAACAGAAAATAAAATTACTTATATAAGTATACATATAAATTGCAACTGGTATGGATAGTGGCCAATAAAAATGAAAAATTGCTTAGAGTCCTAAAGCCAGGGTTTGCTGGAAACTAAGTGGGCTGAATGTGTACCATCCAAACTCTTGGGATTTTTAAGCCCCCTTTATTATTAAGATTAGGGTAGTTAATCAAAATTTCACAGGCTTCTGTAAATTTCCGTTCATACCAAGTTTTTGCATGATGCAAAGAACCTGAGAGGCCTGCTTCACCTAAATTATTATATTTAATGTGTCGTTTGTGTGCTTTTTTTTATGAGTAGGGATTGTATGTCCAGTTTCCCCAATATAATGTAAGTTACAGGTGCAATAGATGCAATAAACTCCAGAGTGTGCCAATGGGGGGAGAAGATCCTTAGAGGTGTTGAATATGTTTTTTAATTTTAAAGGTGGTTTAAAAGTGGCATTAAGATTATAATGATGTAGGATTCTATTGATTTTTTGTGATAACCCTTTAATATATGGGAGTGTTGTGGTTTTACTGTAATCTGTATTGCTTTTTGATGAAGTTTTATGAAGAATTTTATTAATAGTATTTTTGCTATATCAGTTATTTATAAATGTATTGCTAATAATTTTTAATTCTTGTTTAAGAGCTTGTTCATTAGAACAAATTGTTATAACTCTGTTTTTGATAGTGTTGATGACTCCAAATATTTCTGTGAAGGGTGGTGATATGAGTTAGCATGTATATATTGGCCGGTGTGTGTGTGTGTGTAGGCTTATGGTAAACAGTGAAGGATAGACTGCCTGAGGGAAGACAGGTGATTGGTGTATCCAAAAATGGGAGCGTGTTCTGATAAGAAGCAGAATGGATTACATTTCTGAACCGGCTTGAACCAAGTAGACTGAATTAGTGTGAGGAACTTACATTATCTGTTTTGATATCCATTTAAGTTAGGAAACGAAATCTTTGATATCCAATCTTTATGTGTTACTTTAGGACTGATATTTATTGATAATCTCTTCTGTTGCATCTTAGCTTAATTGTTAAAGATGCCAAGCTATTTTAAATATAAACCTGGTTTTTTACTCCATCTTGGTATCTTTAACATATATTATACCCAAGGTAAAAAACTTTCTACATCTATCTCTCATGCTGAGATTTTTATTTAATAAGGTCAAAGCACCTTATCGTAACTTGTTTTGGTAAAATATTTATGAGCTCTGTATTACTTAAAACTTAGCATTTCTTAGCCTGGCTCCCACTGACGAGACCTCAATAAAGGTCGAAACCGGTCTGGGTAGTGGCCCTTGCCTTGAATACATAGCATCATTCATCTCCTAAAGGAGATGTGCTTTGTATTAAGGTTAAATATTAAGAATAGTGATCAGAGCTTATTCTACCACGAGTTGCCTTGATATATATATATATATATATATATTTCAGAATGGAAGTTTCTCTTATTTTTATCCTTCCTTTAACAATAAACTATAATTATATGATAAAAGGACTTGTCTTGTCATAAGCTATTTACAAGCCTTTAAGGCTCTTCAGCTATAGGCTTTGCAACTGCAACCATCTTGAGGATAAGGTGGTTTGCCCTATGACTCCCAGTGTATCCTATGTCTGTAAATGTGTGTGTGTTCAATTGGCCAGTTTGCATGTTCTGGAGTATGAAAAACCCGAGTTTCTGGGTCGAAAAATCCCCTTCCTCCGTATAAGACTGGCTAACTCACCTTTAGTTGAAAGAGACCAGATAAGGGTTCCTCACTCACAGATGGGAATCAAACCCAGATCTTTCCGACCAAAGGGCTTCATCTATACCAGTGTGTCCCAGATTTTTCCTATGACGGAACACTTCACAAATCCTGAAATTTTCATGGAACACCTTATTTATTTTGTAATGTATTAATAATTAATTATGGCATAATCATAAAGAGTATTAGTACACTTATGTGTATGGTGTGACATATTGACAAATATAAAATTACATTTAAATCAGTTATCGATCACTGGACTAATCAAATCTTGTAGTTTCACATATTGTAGTTTCCTCAGGCCAACATCATTAAATTAATTTGCACTGATTTTCATTGACATATCCCATTCTGATCACTAAAATATAATATTATTATAAGTACTTATGAGTGAATGCAGACCTTTTCTCCCGTTTGCTGGTAGTTTTCCCCTCCTTTTGTACATCCTGGAGATCGCTTTGTAGGCTGGAGGTGGAAATCACTATCTGTTGCATCACAAACACCTTCAATAAGAGATTTCTTAACACCAAAATTAAACAAACTCCCTTTTCTCTTATTCATATTAAAATTGAAATCTGTAGGCCTATTACTTTTAAAAAATCACGGCAGTAGACATATTACTTACTATTATGATAACGGAATTATAATACTCACGGTATTTCCTTACTGAAACTTATATCGAGACTTCACGGAGAATCTACTTCCAAACAGTGTGCTAGATACGGTAAAGTATTAGTTAAGAAGGCAATTGCATTAACAGAATAATATTCCTAAAGTGCTGTAAGATGGCTCAGGTTATTCCTACCTGCTGTAAACTAAAAGAAGTTTTTAAGTCTCAAAGAGCCCATTGGATTTATTTAAAGGCAAGTAGGTCACTGTTAAATTATCAGCTACAAGAAGCAAAGAAATTTCTTGCCCTTTTGAACAAAGAAATAGTAGATATCAAGAATGCTATAGAACCAGTATTAGAGACAGAAAATTTTAACACCATTTTACACATATCATCGACATCATACCGAAAGGTTTTTAATGCTTCCCGTGATAGATTAAAACGCAAGTTTGATTCACTGCTGAGCCACCCCAAATCCAGCAATATTGTCAGTGATACAGATAGTGATCAATGTGTCTGGCTGCCTGCTAACAGACAGCAAATGTTTTGTTCTGTCAAAAGGCATAATTTTGCCATTGCTTCGACTAAGGTACCCACAATAGATTTTTTCCATAGCATAGACAGAGGTATTCGATCCTTACCCCCCAAAAAAGCTAACAAGACAAGATTTGAGTGTGCAGAAATAATTCTTTTTAATGCCAAACCTCCTCGGCTGAACCTATCGTACGCTGAACAAAAAGCACTGAAATTGCTGAAAAATAACAAGAACCTAATTATTACAAAAGCTGACAAAGGGAAGGCTGTAGTCATTCAAGACAGAAGAGAATACGAGAGAAAAATGTCACTGTTACTCTGCGACTATTTGACTTATAGACCCCTCACTTCAGATCCTACAGTTAGCCAAATAAAAAGACTTAATGCTCTTATAGAAAAAATATCGATATGGGATGAAGATAAAAAGAAAACACTAAAGACCTCCTTTGGGTGCCCTCCGAAATTATATGGTCTTCCAAAAGTATAAAAGCCAGGAATCCATTAGACCTGTTGTAGACTGTATAGGTTATCCCACTTACAAAATATCAAAATTCTGTCAAATTTACTCACTTCTTCAACTAGAAAAACTGCTATGTATATAAAAAATTCTGTGGATTTCAGAAATAAAATTTCTGATCTGCATCTAGACGATTCGGAGATTATGATTAGTCTGGATGTTGTTTCACTATTTAAGAATGTTCTGTTGGCAGACAGCATTGAATTACTGCACCAAGAATTTCCTCCAGATAGTCAAATTATTTGAATTTGTAATAAAGTCCGGTTATTTTTCCTTCAAAAACCAGTTATACCAACAAATCGAAGGAACAGCAATGGGTAATCCAATATCTCCTGCTATTGCCAGCTACTTCATGGAGCACTCCGAACAACGTATCTTTGACAACACAACACCAAGACCTAACCTTTGGTTCAGATATGTGGATGACATTTTTGCCATATGGAAGGGCACTTCTGAAGAATTACAACAGTTTCTCTCAAAAATAAATCTACTTCATCCAAGGATCCAGTTCACCCTAGAAGTAGAAGTAAATAAGCAGTTAGCCTTTCTAGACCTCTTAATTCTTCGCCAACCAGATGGTAACCTACAATTCACAGTCTATAGGAAGGGGACTCATACAGGCCAGTACATACATGCATGCTGAATCACAACACCATCTCAGTCAAAAGGCAGGTACTATAAAAAACACTGGCTCATAGAGCCCACTCCTTTTGTTCTTCAGAAGAACTATTACAAAAAAAGAATTACAGTATATTAATTCCTCCTACATATCCAATGGTTATAAGAATTCCTTCATAAAAAGAGCTTTAAGTAGTCGTGCTTCAGCATCCTCTTCAAATACAGAAGAACCTATGCATATACCTATCCCCCTACGTGCAAGCCGTTAGCAAACACATAGCTAAAGTGTTAAAACCACTAAATATTTGTGTGTCCTTTCAACCTGTCAGAAAAATCTCCACATTCCTCATGTCTTCAAAGGACAAGCTCCCACATCTCAGCTATCCAGGTGTCTACCAAATTCTCTGCTCTTGCGGGTTATATTTTGGACAAACAGGAAGATCTGCTCTGATTTGGTTAGAAGAACACAAGTCGTATATCCAGTACCTTGAACCTGAACAGTCTGGACTTGCAGAGCATGCCATCAACACTAGACATAGAATTCAGGGGAACAAGACAAAAGTCATTCACAAAAGTCGGTTCCTAATGGAACGGCTTTACAAAGAAATTTATTATTGTACACACACACACACACATATATAAAAAAGAAGGAAAAAAAAATTTTTTTTTTTTTAAATAAATTTAGGAAATTTAACCTTAGCTACTTAGGTGGTGCTTTGTGAATATGACAGTTATTATTTAATTAGCCTTTGTACCTGTACTGATGATGCCTCTGATACTCAGGTGAAAATTCTATGAATAAAGAATATTTTATGCGAGTTAATTCCATTATTATGATAGTAAGTAATTATATGATATACTGTAGCACTGGCTCTGAGACACACCTGTGACTCACAATTTAATCCAGTTAAGGGTTCTCTTGAGTGAAGGATTATCATACTTCTTAATGGTGATAATTGAGAGGCAGTTCTTCGTATCCATTTCTCTCTTATGCTGTATATCCACATTTTGGTGAACATAAAAATATGTTGAGACAGTAGTGAGGTTAAAGTAGTGCAGAATTCAGTTTGGCTAGAAAGGTCCGATTCTTAGCTCATCCTTGTTCATTTAATAACAGGTTGCACAATGAGAAGGTAAGGATTGAATCATAAGCCCTGACTAGTTCTCTGCATTCCACATATAATTGCAGTTTCCTCCCAGTAATCTGGCTGTGACCTTTAAGTAATTCCCCTTTCTTTTTTCTTTTTTTTTAAGTTATGTAATATAAATGTTTCCCATTGTATTTTTCATGATGAGTATGCCTCTCTTTACATACTTTTACTATTTAAGGGTTTTGTATGATTTGTGTGGTGATTGCCTTTGTGCCCATTGAAAACAATCCGACACCATTCCTTATGACCAGTTATAAGTGCACACATGTAAATGAAATTCATAAAAAAATAGTTTTAATTAGCTTAATACTGTACTTTATATTGTTTTGAATAACAGCTTCATTTTTCTCCCTATAATTAAGTTTATTTGAGCAAGAAATCATGTCCTATATTCCTGCATCCTATAATAATGGGAGCACAAGCAGCAGTACACCACGATCTCCTCGTGGGTCTCCTCAACCTTCACCACAAGCTTCTCCAGGTAGGATTATCAGTGCTTTGCTGAATTATCCAACATTTACCATTTTGTTGTTTCCCTAAAAAATAAATAAATAAAATAATATTATATATACAGCTGATTCTCTTTTTACACGGCTTTTTTTACACGAATTCGAAATAACATGGTTTAGAAAACAAAAAGCAATTCTTTTATAAAAATCAAGTAGATATTAGATCCAGCATTATTTCCTTTTGGCTCTTTATTTTAGCAAAAGCAATTGTATTTTTACATGGTATATTTTGATTTAACACAGTTCAAATGGTGCTTATTGTTAAAATTTCTGTTTGAATTCAGTTCTGTTAAAAAAGATATTTCCATTATAATTATCATTTCCTAGAATGGTACATATGTAATGATATCTACATGTAAAAAATGATGTGAACATATAATTTTTTTTTTTTACAATTCAAAATGTTTACACGTTTTGTGTTTTGTTCATGAAAGTTTTGTTCGTGCAATAAAGTAATACAGGTATGTATTAAATTTTGAAGTTTTGTATGCATAATATCAAATTAGTAAAATTAATTATTGATTATTTTCGGATATTTTCATAACATTACGCCATTAATCATAATGTCAGATAATTCAGTTAGACAGAAGAAGAAAAGAAAAGCTATTTCTTTAGAAACTAAGATCCAAATTTTAGATAGTTTAGCAGCTGGAGAAAGTTCAACATCCTTAGGGAAATATTTTGGATTGAATGAAGCTACCATGAGAATGATTAACAAAAATGAAGAGGCCATTAGAAAATTCATTCTTTATGGAACAAAATTAGATGCCAAGTCATCATCGTATACGAGAGACATTGTAAAATTGAAGATGGAAAAGGCCCTAGTGATGCGGATAGAAGGACGACATTTCCATTTAAAGGAATACCTTTAAATGGAAATGTCGTCAAACAGAAAGCATTATGGTTATACAAACAGATTCAGGAAAAGGAGCCGACAACATCAAACAACAATTGTGATTTTTCTGCAATCACAGGTTGGCTTACAAAATTTCTCAAAAGATATGTGCTTCATAAAGTAAAAATAAAAGGAGACGCTGCATCTGCAGAGCTGGCAGCTAGGCAGTTTCTTTCAAAACTGTCCAAAATTATTGAAAATGGTGGCTACACTCTTGATTAAGTTTGGAATGCAGATGAGACCAGCCTTTTTTGGAAAAAAATACTAAGTAGAACTTATATAATGAAATCTCAAAAAAATGTTGAATGGCTTTAAAGCAACTAAGAATCGTGTGACTATTATTTTGCAGCAATACTTCGGGAGATCACATATTAAAACCATTACTTGTTAATCAATCTCTAAGACTGGAGGCCATGAAAGGTGTGGATTTTAACACATTACCACTGCACTGGAAGGCAAACAAAAAAAGGTTGGGTTACAAAAGAAATTTTTAATGAATGGTTCCATCAATGTTTTGTTCCAGAAGTTAAATGCTATTTGATGGAAAAAAAATCTGGACTTTAAAGTTTTATTGATTATAGACAATGTGCCTGTCCATCCTGTTTTAGAACACCTAAATGTGGAATTTTGTTTTCTGCCACCTAATACAATATCCTTAATACAACCACTAAACCAGGGTGTGATCACTACCTTCAAAACTTACTACATAAGAACATTCCAATACATTTTGGATAAACTAGATAAGGATAATTTACTAACAGTTATTGATGTGAGGAAGAAATTTTCTATTTTGGATTGCATCAATCTTGCTAAGTTGGCATTATCCCAATTGAAAGCATCAACTTGAAATGCATGCTGGAAAGCTACTTGGCCAGAATGTGTGAAAAAGAAAACCCTTTACCTTTGCATGCAACTGAATATTCCAATATCATTAGATTAGTACTTGCAGTTGGTGGAGAAGGATTTGATGATTTTTTCGTCTGCAGATATTGAAGGGTAGTTGACAAGGCTGTTAGTGATGACGAAATAATATAAGCTGTCCTTGAGAATCTCAATGAAAAAGAACAAAAAGTGATGATGATGAAGAGATTCCACTCACTGCAGGATTGATTAAAGAAGAGAGCATCAAATGGCTAGTAAATTGCAAACTCATTTTCTTGCACATGATCTAAATACTGAACGAGCTGAGCAGTTTAAACATGAACTTAAGTCATATATGGTGCAATATGAAGAATTATATTGCAAAGATATAGTCAAAGATATAGTCAAAACAGAATTTCAATGATTAATTACAGAGTTCATGGTAAAAAAAAAAAAATAAATAAATCAACCTTCAGAATTATTGGAAATTGGCACTAATTTAGTTCCTTTTACTGAAGAAAACGTTTTGCCATTGCAGTATGAACAGGATGACCAAAGTATTTCGAGTGATTTAATTCCATTTTCACACAAAAGAATGCGGTTGCTGTCAGAAAGTGACGGAGAATAAAATTTAACTAATAACCATATGCACAGGTGTATTTGGACATTTTCGAATTTCTGTTTTATTAGTGACACACTATTTTCTTTAAGTGATTATTAATTAACTTAAGGAATTCACAATGTACACTAGAATATAAATTAAATAAACTTTAATATATATTTCCAATATTTCGGCATCTTCAAAGGAACTTAAAATAAAGACGTGCACACAGGCACTACACACACACAGTAAATGAGGACGAAGCGAGGAAGCTATTGTTTTTCCTAAAAGTCCTGATGGTGCCCCCTTAGCGGGCCATGTAGGTATTCTTCGGCTGTTGGGCTGAAGGTCTCCTGATGTACGCCTCCCAAATTTGGGGCAGTCTCATGCAACCAAATTTGTTGAGGTTTGGCATGTTTCGTAGGGCTGAGGCTGATTCCATGAAAAGTCTTTCAAATTTGAACTTGCTATGATGTATTAGTGTGACTTTCTTCCACTGTATTCTGTGGCATGTATCCAGAGCATGGTCTGCAAGACCAACGTGGCTATACTGGTGAAAACGGATGTAGTCCTTGTATTCTGAAATTCTGATATTCGCCGTCCGGCTTATTTGGCCAAAGTAGGACAGCTTACAGCTAAATCCATCACCATTCCCTACATCCGAGGCACCTTGGAAAAAATTACCAAAATCTTAAAAACACATGACTTGACCTCTTGTTACAGACCATATAGAAAATTGGCATCCCTTATCCGCTCCACTAAAGACCAACCACTTCTCCTAGACCTACCTGGTGTATACCAGGTCCCTTGCAGCTGTAAGCTGTCCTACTTTTGCCAAACAGGCAGGACTGCAAATATCAGAATCTCAGAACACAAGGACTACATCCGTTTTCACCAGTATAGCCACTCTGGTCTTGAAGACCATGCATGCTCTGGATACATGCCACAGAATGTGGTGGAAGAAACCACAATAATACACCATAGCAAGTTCAAATTTGAAAGACTTTTCATGGAATCAGCCTCAGCCCTAAGAAACATGCCAAATCTCAACAAATTTGGTTGCATGAGACTGCCCCAAATTTGGGAGACGTACATCAGGAGACCTTCAGTCCAATGGCCATAAATACCTATATAGCCCACTGGGGGTGGGGGGTGGGGGCACCATCAGGACTTTTAGGAAAAACGATAGCTTCCTTGCTTCATCCTCATTTACTGTGTGTAGTGCCTGCATGCAGGTGTCTTTATTTAAAGTTCCTTTGAAAATGCCGAAATATTGGAAATTTATATTAAAGTTTATTTAATTTATATTCTAGTGTACATTGTGAATTCCTTAAGTTAATTAATAATCATGTATAACCAATGTATAAGCCTTTCTACAAGAATTATTTTCTTTAAGAAAGATACATAAGTATATACTTTAAATAAGTATTTAAAATAAAAAAATATTCCATTAAAATTAAATAGTTTTATTCAATGATTTTCATATGTTTTGTTTGTAAATAATTTATTGTTCGTATCAGATTTTTTGCATCTGAAACCATCTTCTATTTTTTCATATGCACTGTATTCTTTTTCACATGGTTTTCATTTACACGTTTTTTTCTGGAACCGATCTACCTTGTAAATGGAGAATTGGGTATATGTAAAGTGCTGAACTATTTGAATATACAGTATGATACTCGATATATGATCTGAGTGTAAAATGAGGGTATGTATTTATATATTAGGTGGATACTTATTTTTGCCATTCATATTGGGTTTTGGTCAACTGAAAATAACTCATCATCATCATCATTAAATTCCTGATATATACCCTCAGAGGAGGTACAAGATATGGATAGTATGATACTGCATGAAAATGCTACATCATTACTAATTCCTATTGACAGTTTTCATCCAAATCAGTCTGTTATCTGTCAAAACACCAGTAGTGTCAGATGCTATATTTCAGTCTTCTAAGGCATTTCTTACTGTATCAGTACCTAGATCTTGGTCTTACTCTGGGTCTTTTTCCTGCCATCCTGGCAAAGAACATTTGTTGCTAACCTTTCCTCTCTCTTATTCTGTTTGTGGCAATACCACCTGAGATTAGCTTTGCTCACACATTCTTAAATGCTAACAATATGAAGTTCCTTCCTAATGCCCTGTTTTAAATATGATTTTGCCAATAATGCCATCTGTTCACTCCCAGACTTTCTCAGAACTTTCATGTCTGTGGTCTGCAGTCTTTCATCAAGTGTTTTATTTCTAACCCAACTCTTAGATCAGTAAGTTAAAATTGTTTTGAAGCTAGTTTTAATGTTTAAAACTAATTTCTCTCCTGTTCAATATAAATTTATTCAGTTGACTTTTTACCACATCAGTTTTTCTAATTTTGTCTGTTTCCATATTTAATTTGCCATCTTCACTAAAAATTGTGCTTAAATGGTAGAAATGTTTAACTTGTTCTGTACGTTCTACATTCAGGATGCAGTTTCAGTGTTTCTGCCTATTTTCAATGTCTTTGTGTGTTTTTATTGCTGATTTTCATAAAAAATTTATTACAACTGTCATTCAATTTAATTGAGGAATCCTGCAGATTTTACTGGATTTATTTAGGAGTATAACGTCATCGTCGTCATAAAGTAAAGAACTGAGATTAAGATTAACACCTCCAATTTGGATATCGGGTTTAATACCACTTTCCTTCACAAGATGATCCATGTAGATAGTGAATAATAGTAGAGAGAATATACATCCTTGCTGCAAATCTAATTTAACATCAAACCATTTTCCTGTGCCTCCATCAGTTTTTTCACTTTAATATGTTTTTTCCAGACAAACAAATTTCAGTACAGATTCTTGTTAAATTCCCATGGTTTCTCAACTGTTTGTCTTAAAGTGAAAATCTGAACCTGACCATTCTTTTTTGCCTGAAACCAGATTGTTCTTCTCCATGCATCTCTTCTACAATTTTTCTTAGCTTTTTCCCAAGAGTATGTCAGCATGACTCTTCCCAGGAATGCTAAGTAGAGAAATTCCTCTGTAATTCTCATACAGGTAATGTCTTCTTCTTTTTTTTTTTCTGGCATTCAACCTTCTGAACTAGTCCTTCTGAATTATGCAGCGTAGGTAATGTAAAACTTTTCTTCCTCCATATTTGAGCACTTCTGATTGTATATCATCTATTCCATCTGCCTTTAGACTTTTTTTTTTTAAACTTCATTCTAATGATTGTATTCCTCTTGAATGTTTTCTACTACTTTGATGTCACTGCTTGTTTTGTTTATTAATTTTTCAAAGTAATGTACAGAACAAGTTTAACTTGTTCTGTACGTTCTACATTCAGGATGCAGTTTCAGCATCCTGAATTTTTTTTTTATTACTCCATACATCTAGGATATCTTTATCTTCAGTTTTCATGTCATCTTATTATTTTTGATTCCTTTAACAGTATTCTTTCCTCTATTTCTAATCTTTTTGAATAGCCTACAGTCTTCCAATGACTTTTATTTAGCTAGTGCTTCATTTTTTACATTGTTCTCTGTATTTGCTCAGAGCACAAGCTGACCTATTTGTCAGGAATGTATATTATAGAGCAAAAAAAGAAAAAAAAAAAAGAGCTTCTAAATGAAAGAATTTTTAAACTAAACGTAGTTTAACTTCAAAAATTAAAGGAGTACAAATACACGTTTGTACTCCCTTAATGCTTCTTTATCTTCTGCTATTGAACAAACTTTGATACTAATACTTGGAAACATATAAGAGAGATGATCAACTCACAAGCATCTAATGTTCGGAACACCAACAATGTTATATTAATTAGAAAATTTGAAGCCTTACAGTTAGAACAGCAAAAACCAACCAAATCTAAGTTTCAGTTCTCTCCTGATAAGATTATTATTAACTAATCCAGTTACCATCTTTCTAATGTTGAAAAGAATATTCTGATAAAGCTTTTAATTTTGTGCTGTCACCAAGATCTATTTCAAAAGAGCTATTACTAACAAAAATAGAAAATGCAAGTTCATTCCTTAAATCTGAAAAAGGTAATCTACTTCGTATTGAATCCATTCTCCCAATTAACAATGAAATGAAAATAGATAATGTTACTATTGTAGAATGTGAAGCCATGAAAAATCTACAGAAAAATAAGGATATTATAATTCTCCCTGCAAACAAAGGTGATATGACTGCCATCCTAGATACTGAAGATTACAACAACAAAATGTTACAGCTACTACAAACAGACACCTACTCAATTCTTGAAAGGGATCCGACTCGTCAACATCATACTAACAATCTCCTGAGAACCACTATGGAATTTCCTAGAGACTTAAGATTATCTTTTCATTCACTTCATCTTCTCATCCCCAGATTATATGACTTGCCTAAAATACATAAAGAAAACACTTTACTAAGACCTATCGTAGACGGCATTGATTCTCCTACATACATTTGACCAAGGTTTTAAAAAGTTTAACAGGCTTGATCACCCCTTTCTTAAGAATTTGGAACACTGTTTCAATTGTTAAAGACATGCATCTTCAAAAAGATTAAATTATGACAAGTTTTGATATTATTTCCCCTCTTTGCTAATGTGTCTACAGAAGAGTTTTAATTCTTTTAAAAGATATGTTATCAAAAAAAGTTATTTCACTCCTTCCTGACCCACTGCATAAATTCTAGTTACTTTCTTTTTAAAAATACTATTAACAAACAGAACTTTGATTTGGCCATGGGCAACCCATTATCTCCTATATTAGCAAATTTATATTTAGAAAACTTTGAGGAAAAAGCAATCAGTTCATTCCTATTAAAGTCAAGGTTATGGAAAAGGTATATTGATTATATTTTCTTAATTTGGATTCATGGACCAGATTCTTTAAAGAAGTTTCTGAACCATCTCAACAATCAACACCCAAGAATACAGTTTACCTCAGAATTGGAAGCTAACTGTTCTCTTCCATTCCTGGATGCAAAACTTCTAACACCCATGTGTTAGAAAAACTGAAGATCTCTATTTATAGAAAACCCTTACATACCAACAGATACCTTCATGCATAATCACATCATTATCTGTCCCAAATGCTTGGCATCCTTTCTACTTTGGGTAAATGTGTTCACTCCCTCCTCTGTGAAGAAGAAAAGATCACCAAAGAACTACAGTTTCTTCTTACAACCTTTCAGAAAAATGGCTATCCTAAACAGGCTGTTCATAAGCTACTTTTTAATCCACCTGCTCACCATACCGAAGATAGTACTCATGTAAAAGACATCTACTGTATATCAGCTCCATTTCACCAAAGCTTCTCAAGAAATTAAAAATTTGTGCTTCTTATTACTTCTATATCCAAACTCTGTTCCTTACTTGGTACACCCATACCAAAACATGACAGCCCAAAGTATCTAGGAGTTTATCATCGTTTGTCTAACTGCAATGTGTCCTATTTTGGTCAAGCAGAGAAATCCATTGAGTTGCATATGGAAGAACATGTGAGAGACATTACATATGATAGAACTAGAGCCAGAGCACTATCTAATCATATTCTTAATTCTACTTGCCCCTAACAAGGAAGATTGTCATTCATTCATCCAGTAATCAGGAAGAAATCAGAAAAACATTTTTAGATATGTTTGAACTGGAGAGAATAACTGTGGAATTAACAGAAATTGTCCTCAATCCAGTCCATCTTAATAGTAACCTTCACTATAACCTATCTGATTGTCACTCAGCTATCCAACTTCAGCATATACAAGATCATGCTCATGTGAACATGCCCAATAATACTGTGGCATCCAGAAAGTATGTCAGCAATATGTTTGCAAGTTAATTTATAGCTACCGGTTTTACTTATATTTTTGTTTTTCTCTTTTCATGTTATGCACCCAGTGAAGAAAATGAAACTAGTTGTGGGATCAAATAATAATTTTTTTTCTATTTTGGTATCTCTTGGCTTCTAGTTATTAAATTTATTTAATCACATATATGATTTTATGTACACATACACACACATATATATAGCCATCATCGAAACCTTGCTAAATCGAGTTTGAATTTTCTTCTTTAACCTTCAGGATCGCAAACTAAAACTGAACAACATCTGATATATTACACAACAGAACGGGTTCTCCCCATGGAAGATATGTTACATTTTTGACTCCTGCAAGCCTTCTCATAATCTGGAACCTCACGGAGAGCAGTATTCCTTGTTTCTGGTATCTCTGAAGTAATTTCAAAATACAATCTAGTTCCTGCATTTTCTATCAGTATCAGTGGATTTCAAAATGATATGAGCTGTGTGCTAGTATAATATGTTACAAGTAGATATGAAGATGTAATTAAAAAAAAAAAAAAACTCTCCAAGATACATCTCTCTTTTTCTTCCTGATGTGTACCAAGTTCCATGTGATTATCATCCCTTCAATCTGGAAAGACAGTCTGTTAAGAAAACACTGTTTGGACACTGAGCAGATCTCTCTCCTTGGACTGCCATTTACCTCCAATGGGTTATTTAGAAACAGTAAGAGATGTGTAATGTTATACATAAGCAATGCAAACGAATAACTAAGATAACATATTATTTTAAAAAAAATAATAATAATGTATGATTATAATAATACTCCTATATTTTTGATAGTGAGAGGTAGTCATTCCAATTCAGGTTCAGACAATGGATTAAGGCTGAGGCACTTTTTTTTTTAAGTAAATGTGGAAGCGGTGATGGAATAAGCACATTTCAGACCACAGGATATTGTTGCAAGTATCAATTCCATGTTGTGCAAGCACAGGTTTCTCAGATTTCCTATTAATGGTGTTCTTGCATTGTTTTTTTTGAATGCCACCTTTCTTACTTAGGACAAAGTGTATGTCCTAAGTAAGACATACACTTTGTCCTAAGTAAGAACATCCTACTCTGTCACACTTTGTCAGGTGAACTAATTACTTCTGTTTCTCAAAAACCTAACTTTACTGGATGCTATATTCAACAGCAATCCACTTACTTGCCATTCTTCTCTGAAGATTGGAATTATTAAATCACTATTACATCATGCTCATATTATATCCTCAAACCATAACAATTACAGCAAGAACTTCTGGACATCCAATGGTATATGAATCTAAATGGCCTATCAGAGCAGACCATAATACAAGGAAACAGTATAAAGTGCTCCTATCCCATTCCATTCTGTCATCTGGGAACCAATCCCTAGAATCCTTAAAAAGTATAATCTTTTGGCTACATTCATTCCTTTCAATAAACTATCATGATGGTTCCGATTTTACAAAGATAAATGATCCCTTCTTACTTTTCCTGGCATCTATCAAGTTAAGTGTGAATGCCACCTTGCAAAAAGAAATCAAACTAGATAGAAATCTAGTTTGATTTCTTTTTTCTATTTTCATTGTGAAGTTAATTCATGGATGTAAATTGTTTATGTTTGCTACAAAGGCAGGTAATGTATATTTATTGTGTGGGTCCAGAGAGCAATGACATCATCTGTAATCTACCCAAAACAAAGGCTGAGGATGTTGTGGAATTCCTTAATTAACTTAAGGAATTTACAATGCATAAAATGGATATTGATTAAAGGAAACTTTAATGAATACCTTCAATATTTCGGCAACATCGCATTGCCATCTTCAGGAACATACAAATATGGTATGTGCACGCAGGCACTAACAAAACTAAATGAGGAAGAAGGCAAGAAACTAATATTGTTCCTAAAGTCCTAATGGCATCCCCTAGTAGGCTAATTGGGTTGTCTTGGCCATTGGGCTGAAGTTCTCATGATGTAAGTCTCCCAAATTTGTTGAGGTTTGGAACGTTTTTTAGAGCTGCTGATGATCCTATGAATAATCTTTTGTACTTGAACTTGCTGCGGTGTATTATTTTAGTTTTCTTCCAACGAATTCTATGGCAGGTATCTATGGCATGGTCTGAGTAAAACTCGGACTCGTGATGAATGGTAAAGCTGGTGAAAGTCTTGATCATTACGCAGAATGAATGCTCACTGAAATTAACTCATAGCTCTTTTTTGCAATGCCGATGACCTATTATACTGTAGTATATGATCTAACTAGAAAATTATATTTGCTTTCAAACACTAATGTTGTACTTGTTCTCTCACTTCAGGCACATTTTAAAAAAAAAATGGATACCACTCGGAAACTTTGCTAAAAAAAGTCCTAAGTGTCGTCTGCTTCTGTTGTTATGACTGCCGTGCCTCCTCGCCACCAGTACACAGTTTAAAGAGAATTCGCAAGTCTTCGTGACAAAATTCCTTACAACTCCCTTTGGGGGAAGCACATCCATCACAGGAGTGTCGATGTTGCATCTAAAAGAAAACTCAAGCGAGTAATTGACTCTAAAATACAAGAAATGAGGTGAGAGCTTTATGGTGCGATGCAGCTCCCACAAACAAACAAAACAAAAAAAACTATATAATCATCATTAACTAAACATCAAGAAAATATATAATCATTATTAAGAAGCAAGCCAATAACATTAATTAATTATATCAGTTTTTAATCTGGAAAGGGCATTGGCGTTACCATGACGACTACCCTTTCTATATGTAACGGTCATATTATAATGTTGTAGGGCTAAAGCCCATCGGGACAACTTGACACCATGAGGGGCACTTTTAGTTAGATAGGTCAGAGGGTTATGATCTGAAAATACCTGTATTTCAGCACCAAATACTTTTTCAACGCCTCCAAGACGCAAAAAGCTTCCCTTTCAATGGTTGACCATTTCATTTGACAGGAATTTAGTTTCTTACTGAAGAAAGCAATGGGCAATTCTTTTCCTTGTTTGTTGTTTTGAGCTAAGCATGTGCCAATTGCTGTTGCTGATGCATCCGTATACAACTGGAACGGCTTGTCGAGATCTGGAGTATGCAAAGAAGGCATTTTTATAAGCTCTTCTTTGAGTTTCATAAAAGCTTCATCAGTAGTCCAAGGAATATTGTTTGGGACACTTTTCTTAGTCAGATTTGTCAGTGGTAATACAATTTGGGAGAATCGTGGTATGTAGTCACGGTAGTAGCTAGCCAGCCCAAGTAGACTTCTTACTTCCTTCTTTGTCACTGGTGTCGCTAAACCTTTTATAACCTCGACCTTCTCTGGGTCCGGGGAATGTTGACCGGATCCAATCAAATGACCTAGGAACTTCACTTGATTTTTCCCAAATTCGCATTTTTCTAGGTTTACTGTTAAACCCACCTCTCTTAATGTTTTGAAGATTTCATCTATATGGGTGAGATGTTCAGACCATGTTTAAGAAATATAGCCAAATCGTCGATATAAGATCGACAGTATGCCTGATGAGGAGCTAGTGCTTTATCCAATGATTTCTGGAATGTACTTCCAGCATTCTTCATTCCAAACGGTAAGACGTTCCATTGATAGTGACCAGAATGTGTCACGAATGCAGTGAAGGGCTTTGCTTCCTTTTCCATAGGGATTTGCCAATATCCCTTGGTGAGGTCAACTACAGTGATAAATCTTGCTTGTCCTACCTCAAATAATAAATCTCTAGCTATTTTCATTGGATAAGCATCTGGAATAGTAAAACTATTTAGCAATCTAAAGTCAATGCATAGTCTGACACTTCCATTTTTCTTAGCCACACAAACCACGGGATGAGCCCATTCACTGACACTTGGCTCAATGAGACCCATATCTAACAGTTCTTTGACTTGTCGATCTACTTCCTTTTGTAGAGTGATTGGCACCCTATAGGGTTTGAGTCTCTTAGGGGAACAGTTCTCTGTAACTTTGATGGAGTGTCCGTCAACTTTAGCATGACCAGGTTTGGAACTAAAAACATCTGCATATTTCCGGAGCATGTCAAAAAGTTTTTGTTTTTGTTCTCCCGTCAAGAGAGCTTTCATATCCTCAAGGTGTTTCCTAATATCTTCGACTGATTTATTCATCTTGTCAGCGGGTGCATAGTGGAGTGTTCCGAAATCTTCATCTAGCTCGAAAACTAGACCGACATGGTTAATTCTTTGAATATATGGTCGAAGCTTATTTATGTGGAGCTCCCTGATACTTCCATCCTTCATCTCAACCTTCGCAGAATGTGGTCTAGTAAGTTGGACGACTGTAGCAGGTCCTGTCCAAGTATTTAGAAGCTTATGAAAGGATGAAGGTAACAATACTAAAACCTTTTCACCAGCAATGAAGGATTTTTCTTTGGAATGAAGATTATATCTGGAGGAGTATTGTTCTTGAGACCCTTTGGCGTTCTCGGATGCAATTTCATGAGCTTTTCTTAGATTTTCAAGAAGCTCTTGTAAATAATTTTCAATCGAGCGAGAGGCAGTGGTTGGGATGCCTCGTCCACCAGTCCAAATTTCCTTTAACAAAGATAAGGGGCCTGGAGGTAATCTTCCATATGCCATCTGGAAAGGTGATAATCCAGTAGTGCTATGTGGTACTTCTCGTTATGCGAATAGAAGATAGGGAAGATGTAAATCCCAGTTTCTTCCATGCTCCTGTATATTCTTATTCATCATCTCTTTTAAAGTTCTGTTCCAACGTTCGACAGCGCCCATACTCTCAGGATATCCTGGAGTGGAAAAACGTGGAGCTATGCCTAGCAGATCTTCAAAAGCTTGAGTGAGTTTAGATGTGAAATTCGTAGCTTGGTTGGTACAGACCATTTTAGGAAATCCTGTCTGAGTAAAAATCCTCATCAGAACATTACATATAGTTTTAGCACTTATTTCCTTGACAGGTATGGCTTCGGCCCATCTAGTGCATAAATCAACAGCACATATTATGAATCGATGTCCTCTTCCCGATGGAGGTTCTAACAGTCCGACACAATCCACACTCCATACCTCAAACGGAGTTTCTGGTCTGATGATAGGTCGTATGGGGGATTCTATCTCTGTATGTAGCAGTCCTTCTCATTTGACATTCCTTGCAGCTTTTGCAATATTTTTTCACATCTTGTTTAATGGTAGGCCAAAAGAATGAGTACTTGATTCGCTGACGGGTTTTCTTTTTGCCGAGATGGCCAGCAAGAGGGATTTCATGTGCCATCTTTAAGACATTTTCTCGTTTCACACACGGTAGCACTACTTGTCTAATATTCTCGCCACAAATATGTTCGTTATGAAGCAGAACCCCATTTTCAAACACATAGCCATTTTTCTGCCTTTTTGCCAATTCAAAACACCTTCGGAGTGTCTCATCATCCTCTTGAAGTTTGCCGAATTCGAATTTTGTTTTTTCTGGTATACACTCATTTTCTGCACCTGGTGGGGACTCTATTGTACTGACTGCCAATGCTGTACTGGTTATTTTCGAAGGCATGTCTTCGTCTTCATCATCTTCTGACCGTTTATCACTTAAATCTTTTGATTTCAGAACTGGTGTCTTCCAATGATGACTACTCTCATGTAGCTCGACGCTTTCGACCAGTATTTCATAGGCAGAGGAGCTCAGTAGCAGATCGGTAACCAGTCTTCTTGAGACGGCACATGTGACTGGAACATTACCATGTAAATTATCATCAATTTTCATTTCAAAAATTCTCAAGGGTGTTATTTCATTTTCTCCGAAAGCAGAAGATATTTCTATCTTACTTTCTCCATCATGGGGCATATCTGCCACTAAATCTTTGCGCACTACCGATATTTGTGTTCCCGTATCTATTATTCCATTTAAAACCCTACTTCCGCATTTGATTTTGACGACCTTCAAATCATCTACGTTTCGACCAATGTCCACTGATTTGGATACTGGAATGGAAATTTTGGCAGTCAACACACCTGATTTATTGTCATCCCCAGTAGTAGATGTTTAAACTAGGTTACTGTGTGCTGTAGCAGGAGTATCTTTTGGCTGACTATTTTTCATACAAAACTTGGCGATATGACCTTCCTTTCTACAAGTAAAACAAGTTGGTTTGTAGTGAGGCTTGTTTGAATCATCAATTTGCCACGGCTGGTACCATCTCGGTGGACTTTGAGAGGGAGATAATAACTTGTTCTTGAATGTTCGCTCAGCAGGTGGAGTATAAGGGCTAAACTTTTCAGTAACCTTGTCCTTCGGAATAGTGCCAATGGGCTTCCTTGATGTACTACGAACACTGTCGTATTCGTCCAATCTGTCAGCTAACTTGGTTGGAGAAACGAATTTTGCCCAGTCATCTAAGAGATGTTCTCTCACTTCATGTGGTACTTTCTTCTTCAGTTGATCCGTAATAATTAGATCTTTTAACCATTCAAAATCCTTGATATCAAGGCCACCAATCCACTCTTCGAAATAATTAGTTATTTCATAACAGAAATCCCTCCAAGATTTTTCAGCAACCTTTTGGTGCATCACAAACTTTTTTCTGAAACTTTCAGGATTCAGTCTAAATCTCTTTAGTAGAATTGTTTTAATATATTCATAATCTTTGCAATTTTCTTCTGACTCTCTACCAATTAATTGGACAATCTCAAATGGTAACAAAGTCAAGAGACATGATATCCAGTCTTTAACATCTATTTTGGTTCTCTTAGCTTGTCTTTCAAACAGGGATAGGTATATCACAATGTCATCCTCTTGTAATCTAAACCTAGGCATTAGCTTAATTAGTTCAAGACAATATGGCTTATTGTCACTGGATACTGGAGTTGAGGTTGGTTGAACACGCGCTTCAATTTCCAGTTTCTTCAACTCGAACTCCATTCGTTCTCTTTTCTGTTGGGCTCCCAATTCATCTTTCCGGCATTGGGTTTCTAGTTCTTCCTTCCGCCGTTGAGCTTCTAATTCTTCTTTCTTCATCAGTTCTTCCTCGAGTCTGGTACTAATAATCGTCTCCAACATCCCTTTAACAAATTCTTCTTCATAAAATTTACTTCCCGTAATAATCATTTTAAGATCTATCACTTTCATTTCAACAGTTGGCTTCTCTCCCAATTCTTCAGCCAATTTACGTAAATCTTCCTTTTTACCTTTGGTTAAATAAGCCATGGTGCTTAACAATAACTCTCTTTACTGATAAAAAAAAATCACTCTTAAAAAGGAATCAATTGCAATTTTTTTTTTTTTTAAATGCCCAGAAAGAGATGTATATATTTGGCGATTATGGGACTCATAACTAAATTCAACATATCATTTGTAAACATAGATAAATCTTACAATATTATCAGATAAAAAAAAAAAACTTCAACTACACAATTTACTATACTTTCAAATACACAAATATATATATACAGGGTGTTCGGGATAAATTTGACAGTTTCGTAAGGAAAAAGAAAATCTTCTTTGTATCTATTAAATTTAATGAATTGACAAAAAAACATTACAGGCAGAGTTAATTACAATACTATCAACAAGATTTACTCAAAATAACCACCATTAGCATTGATCACAGCTTCAATTCTGCTTCCGAACCTCGAACAAGCTGATGCTACAGTCTCCCTGGGAAGGGCCGCAAAAACTGTTTTAATTTTATCCATTAACTGGGCTTTTGTATCACTGGAAGTGCGATTGGTGTCTTTTTCAACTGCGCCCCATACAAAATAATCCATGGGGTTAAGGTCTGGGGAGTTTGGAGGCCAAACATTTGGACTGGTGAAGTCGTAGAAATTTTCAGACAACCATTTTTGACTTTTCCCAGAGGTGTGGCAAGGGGCCGAATCCTGCTGCCATACATACGGCCTACCATTGGCTACCCTTGTTATCCAGGGCTTGACTACAGTTAGCAACTCCACGAACAAAGCCCGAATTCCAATGCCAGGGTTCTTCAACACCTGTTCCTGCAGATTTGCGAGGAATTCTGCTGTACGAACGCAATCAGATCGTCTGCTAGGGATCTTTCTTCTTGCTACATCCTCGTAGTCACCATTGCAAGTCTCTAGTTCATGCCTGATTGTTTTTACTGTATTCAGGGAGCATTGGGCAGCAGTCGTAATATCCTTATTTTGATGGCGGGCACGAATCATCATGATACAAGTTATTCTCTTCCATGATTCAGGTGGGTTCCAGCTATCCATCCTTTCTGACATCTTGTATATGAATGAAGAAGGGTCCAAACTTTTAAATGAAGAGAAGTGTGTGTTAATACATGTAACTTACGGAAAAATATAATTAATTATAAATATGTCAAATTTATCCCGAACACCCTGTATATATATATATATATATATATATGTGTGTGTGTGTGGATATATATATATATATGTGTGTGGATATATAAAAACAAAACCAAAACAAAAAAGAAATAGTTTCGATTTTACACCGCTACTATATAATAACTTAAATCTCGAAACAGAATTATCAAAACAGTGTGCAAAAATGAACTATGACAACACTGTTGTGCTCTTTTTCTGGCGAGAAATCACAAGTAAGTACTGACTGTTCCAAGATGGAACAAACATACAAAACAGGACAAATCGGTAAATGCAGAACAGAACAAAATAAATTTAAAATGAAAAAAAAAAAAACAACTATTCTGATTTATCTGGGACGAAAATATAGCTTGAACACCGGCGTGTTTTTCTTTTATCCAAACTATTGTACTACTGTTCCAGGATGGAACAACATTTGAATACTGATGTATTCTTTCTCTGGCGAGAAATCAAAACTACTACTGTTCCAGGATGGAACAAACTCCGAACGCCAATTTTTTTTGTTTTGTATTAAAACAGACTTTCGCCCAAATAATCAAAATAGAACTCTAAAACATGGGAGCATGCATTTACATAACGAATTACTCTCACCTTGTAGATCCTATCGACTGCACCAGTAAAACTCGGACTCGTGATGAATGGTAAAGCTGGTGAAAGTCTTGATCATTACGCAGAATGAATGCTCACTGAAATTAACTCATAGCTCTTTTTTGCAATGCCAATGACCTATTATACTGTAGTATAAGATCTAACTAGAAAATTATATTTGCTTTCAAACACTAATGTTGTACTTGTTCTCTCACTTCAGGCACATTTTTAAAAAAAAATGGATACCACTCGGCGGAAGCTTTGCTAAAAAAAAAGTCCTAAGCGTTGTCTGCTTCCGTTGTTACAACTGCCGTGCCTCCTCGCCACCAGTACACAGTTTAAAGAGAATTTGCGAGTCTTCGTGACAAAAATCCTTACAGTCTACAAGCCCAGGGTTGCTGTACTGGTGAAACTGGATGTAATCTTGGTGTTCTGAAATCTTGATATTTGCTGTCCTGCTTGTTTGGTCAAAGTAGCACAATTTGGATCATGGAATCATCAGCAGCTCTAAAAAAACGTTCCAAACCTCAACAAATTTGGGTGCATGAGACTACCCCACATTTGGGAGACTTACATCATTAGAACTTCAGCCCAACAGGCAAGACAACCCAATAGCCTGCTAGGGGGCACCATTAGGACTTTAGGAACAGTATTAGTTTCTTGCCTTCTTCCTCATTTGCTTTTGTTAGTGCCTGCATGCACATACCATATTTGTATGTTCCTGAAGATGGCAACTTGACGTTGCCGAAATATTGAAGGTATTCATTAAAGTTTCCTTTAATTAATATCTGTTTTATGCGATGTAAATTCCTTAAGTTAATTACCAGTTATGTATGACCAATGTATAAGCCTTGTTACAAGAATTACTATCATCCACGGAGATTCCATCACACGGAAGGTCCGCCAATACGGAAAAATGAGGTTGAAGATATCGAGACAACTAAATCGTCTGACCTTCTTAAAACGCTGCCGGGATAACAAGGTAATCCAAAATTGTGTTAAATTTAAGCACCGTTTTACTTTACAGAAAGCTCTCCATATTTATAACCGCACTAGCTTCGTCCTACTATGAGAACAAATACCGCGACACGTGTTCTCCTTGCCAATGAAAACAAAACCTTAGGTGCGCTAGAGGAAGAGCTTTCAGATACACTCGGCCATGACCTTTGGACAATTCTTTATGACGTCTCACGCGCTTCGGCAACAAAAGAATTCGAAGAAATACATAGTCAGCACATGAAAAATATATGATAACTCAATAAAGAATTCTACTTCCTTATCACAACAACCACTCGACATGGTAGTCAACCTCTCCTCCATAGTTTTGAAGCCTGAAGCACTCACCGCACTTTCACTTGGCCACAATTTTGCTCTAGCTCCTAAAAGAATACCTGCCAAGGAAATAATGATCGAAATAGAATGTGGGATTCGCAACCTTCCTAACCATATTGCCAACAACGTCAGACTGGATGAAGCCAGTGTTCTCACCAAAGCAAGACCTCCAAAAACCAACTTATCCAAAGACGAATTTGCAGCTCTACTAGAAATGAAGAAAAACAAAAAAGTAGTAATCACCACAGCGGATAAGGTAAATGCCACGGTGGTTCTCAACCAAAAGGACTACACAGGTAAGCTTAATGCTTTATTATTAGATCGTACTACCGTGCTTCCTATTGAATATAATCCTACCAGCTCTCAGATTAGAACTCTCCACAGACTCCTTAAGAAGGTCACTTCTTGGCCTGTGGAAGTTACTAACAAACTAAAACCTTTTAACTCTAGACCCCCCCCCCCCCAATTATATGGACTTCCAAAAATACATAAACAAAATGTACCATTATGTCCCATAGTGGATGGCATTGATTCCCCCACATATAAATTAGCCAAACATTTAGCCAAAGCGCTCACACACTATACTGGCAACACACCATCACACATAAAAAAACTCAGCCCACTTCAAAGCCAGTATAGAAAACCTCTCACTCCTACACACTGGCATAATGGTCAGTTTTGATGTCGCCTCCCTATTCACAAATGTCCCACTCAAAGAAACCCTAGAGTTTATCCATCCCAAATTTCCGCCCGATATTTGGCAAGGAAAATTCTACAAACAGATAGAGGAGTCAGCCATGGGTTCACCACTCTCCCCACCCTTGGCCAACTTCTTTATGGAGACTTTTGAAGAGAAAGCCTTAAAATTTGCCCCACAAAAACTGTGGGTTTTTGTGGGTTACCTGGGGTATACCAGGTCCCTTGCAGCTGTAAACTGTCCTACTTTGGCCAAACAGGCAGGACAACGAATATCAGGATTTCGGATATCAGGAACACAAAGACTACATCCGGTTTCACCAGTACAGCCACTCTGGTCTTGCAGACAATGCTCTGGATATCCGCCACAGAATACGTTGGAAGAAAGCCAAAGTAATACACCGCAGCAAGTTCAAGTACGAAAGATTATTCATAGAATCTGCCTCAGCTCTAAAAAAACGTTCCAAACCACAAAAATTTGGGTGCATGAGACTGCCCCAAATTTGGAAGACTAACATCATGAGAACATCAGCCCAACAGCCAAGACAACCCAATATACCCTGCTAGGGGGCACCATTAGTACTTTAGGAACAACAATAGTTTCTTATCTTCTGCCTCATTTCCTTTTTGTAGTGCCTGTGCGCACGTGTCATATTTGTATGTTCCCATGAAGATGGCAATGTGACGTTGCCGAAATATAGGAAGTATTTATTAAAGTTTCTTTTAATTAATATTCCAATATATGTTGTAAATTCCTTAAATAAGTTAATAGTCATGTGTTGCCAATGTACAAGCCTTTCTACAAGAATTACTATCATCCATGGAGATTCCATCGCACGCAATGCTCTCCAATACGGCAAACTGAAGTTGAAGATATCTAGACAACTAAATCATTGACCTTCCTAAAACGCTGCCAGGATAATGAGTTAATCACAAATTGTGTTCATTTGAAACACCGTTTCTCTTCACAGAAGGCTCTCTGGATTTATAACCGGCTAGCTTCGCCTTGCTATGAGAACAAATTACTGCTACGTGTTCTCCTAGCAGATGAAAACAAACCTATGCGGGTGCTAGAGGAGGACCTTTCAGGCACGCTGAACCACGACCTTTGGGCGATTCTCTATGATGTCTCGTGCGTATCGGCAACAAAAGAATTTGAAAAAATACGTAGTCGGCACATCAAGAAATTTGATAACTTGAAAAAGGACTCTACTTCTGTACCACAGCAACCACTCAACACAGTAGTCAATCTCTCTCTTCCATTGTTTTGAAGCCTCAAGCACTCATCGCTCATGCACGTGGCCACAGTTTCGCCATATCTCCTAAAATAATACCTGCTGTAGAAATAATGATTCAGATAGAACATGGTATCTGCATCCTTCCAAAACCATATCGCCAACAATGTCAGACTGGATGTAGCCAGTGTTCTCACCAAAGCAAGACCACCAAAAAACCAACATATCCAAAGGTGAATATAAAGCTCTACAGGAAATGAAGAATAACAAAGAAATAGTACTCACCAAAGCAGATAAGGAAAACGCCACTGTGGTTCTCATCCAAAAGGACTACACAGGTAAGCTTAATGCTTTATTATTAGATCGGTCTACCTAGCTCCCTATTGAATATAATCCCAACAGCCCTCAAATTAGAACACTCCATAGGCTCCTTAAGAAGGTCACTTCTTGGCTTGTGGAAGTTACCAACAAACTAAAACCTTTTAACTCTAACCCCCCCCCCCCCGATTATATGGACTTCCAAAAATACATAAAGAAAATGTGACATTACGTCCCATAGTGGATGGCATTGATTCCCCCCACATATAAATTAGCCAAACATTTAGCCAAAGTGCTCACACACTATACTGGCAACACACCATCACACATAAAAAAACTCAGCCCACTTCAAAGCCAGTATAGAAAACCTCTCACTCCAACACACTGACATAATGGTCAGTTTTGACGTCTCCTCCCTATTCACAAATGTTCCACTCAAAGAAACCCTAGAGCTCATCCAAGCCAAATTTTCACCCGATATCTCAGGCCCTATTTCAGTTCACAATGAACTCAGGCTATTTCATTTGGCAAGGAAAATTCTACAAACAGATAGAGGGGACATCCATGGGTTCACAACTTTCCACACCCTTGGCCAACTTCTTCATGGAGACCTTTGAAGAGAAAGCCTTAAACTCTGCAAAAACCCACTATTTGGCTTGGTATGTGGATGATGTTTGCTATTTGGCCATATGGCTCAGATACACTCCACTCCTTCCTAACACACTTAAACAATCAACACCCCAGGGTCCAGTTCACCTTAGAAAAAGAGGAAAACAACATCTTCCCTTCCTAGACACTCTAATGACTCGCCAGCCTGATGGATCTTTGGTTTTCTCTGTTTATAGAAAATGTACTCAGATGACGATGCCATAACCACTGAACTAAACCACATCCTTAACACTTTCTTAGCCAATGGCTACAATCCCAAAAAAATCCAAAAAATACTAAAACCAGTAAACCACAATCCCCCTCCCCCCCCCCCATCACAATAAAGATTACACTAAATCTATCACCATCCCCTACATCCGAGACACCTCTGAGAAAATAACCAATATCCTCAAAAAATATGACCTAACTTCTTGTTATAGACCATATATTGGCATCCCTTATCTGCTCTGTCAAAGACCAACCACCTCCCCTAGACCTACCTGGGGTGTACCAGGTCCCTTGCAGCTGTAAATTGTTCTACTTTGGCCAAACAGGCAGGACAGTGAATATCAGGATTTCAGAACACACAGACTACATCCGGTTTCACAAGTACAGCCACTCTGGGCTTGCAGACCATGCCATAGATACCCGCTATAGAATTCGGTGGAAGAAAACTAAAATAATACACCGCAGCAAGTTCAAGTACGAAAGATTATTCATGGAATCATCAGCAGCTCTAAAAAACGTTCCAAACCTCAACAAATTTGGGTGCATGAGACTACCCCAAATTTGGGAGACTTACATCATGAGAACTTCAGCCCAACCACCAAGACTACCCAATTAGCCCATTAGGGGGCACCATTAGGATTTTAGGAACAATATTAGTTTCTTGCCTTCTTCCTCATTTGTTTTTGTTAGTGCCTGCGTGCACATACCATATTTGTATGTTCCTGAAGATGGCAATGTGACGTTGCCGAAATATTGAAGGTATTCATTAGTTTCCTTTAATTAATATCCATTTTATGTGTTGTAAATTCCTTAAGTTAATTACCAGTTATGTATGACCAACGTATAAGCCTTGTTACAAGAATCTCTTAATGAAGAGTCGTGAAGTTAAGTTTTTAATGAGACTTAGAAAAGAAGCTTGTTCTTTCATCTGGTGAGGTGAAGAAAGAAAAAAAAAAGTAGAACTTAAAAAAGTAATAGAAGAGAAATTGATAAAATAGAATGGAAAATTACTGTAAAACATGGCAAGTAGTCATCACAAAATTGATACAACTTATACAACCAACTAGCTGTAACTATTAAACTTGACATATTTGGTAGGCAATTTTATTCCAGCCCTAATAGATTCTGAAAGAACTGTTAGGGGGTATGCATAGAATGGTAAGAAATACCATGCAGTACTTTTTTTTTTTTTTTGACATAGTTTATGACTACTTGTGCATTCCCACTGATGTCTGAGATTTTGTGTATTTGTGATTTGTTATTATTTGTGGAGTGTGGGGTAGGCTTATGCACTAACATGCAGTATGAAAATATTCATTATAATTGGGAATTCCACATACATTTTAGAGTATATGGATCATGTGGAGAAATCACCATACATTGGCAATATGTAGTTTTCTCTTCTCTGGGTATTGCTAAGTCCGCACGGTTAGCCTAGTGGCTGTGCACTTCGCAACCATGTGCTTAGGGAAGGAGTGTCCTAGGTTCGATTCCTGTCAGTGATGTGAGGAACTGAAGGATCTTCCTCAGCCATAGCCAAGTTAGCTGGTCTTGGGCGTGGACAGTAGGATTTTTCCCCCAGTTTATCCTTGGGTTTTTCATCACGCAAAGCAGGCAGACTGGGCGGCATTGAGAACTCAACACTAAAGGACGCCCGGTGTATCCTATATCCTATGCGCTGACCACCTTATCCTGTGAACAGTTTGAGGTCCGATGATTAATAAACCCTCGACACCGCAAGGTGAAAGGAAGATGAGATGAGATGGGTATTGCTAAGAAGGAGTATCATTGTATTAACTAATGAATTGAGAATTATTTGGTAATATTTCTTTGACAGAGGAATGTGACATCTGCAGGGCCATCATTACTTACTTAGCATCTAAGGCAATGCCTAGGAGCTACAGGTTTGGAGGATAGCAAAAACTATCTGAACCATAAAAACATCATTCTTTTTTATTTTTATTTATTTTTTATCTTGAATTTAGGAATGGCAAAACAGTGCTTGCCTGAGGGCAGCAGATACCTTAACAATAGTCCTGGACATTCTCATTATTCCTCCCCTTTCTGAATTTATTTGAAGACATTCTTGTGAGCTTCTAATGATACAGTAATTAATAAGAGATTTGGTTTTGCTGAAAATTAATAAAATGATGAGAACGTTGCCTTTTTCACAGTAAAAGAAGTGTGCTGCATCTCTTCTTACATAAAATAAATAAATAGGTAGATTGGACAGAAATATTAGATAAGTACACTGTCCTTTACCCTGAAAAAAATTGTTTTCAGATTCTGAGCACTGTGTAAGCTAATAAAACCTTGTCTTTGGTACATGCTAATTCTGCCTGTCAAACTCTCTCTATAGACAACAGATAAGGCTGGATGTGAAGTCAACCAGATATCATTTAATTTGTTATAATTAATATTATATATATATATATATATATATATTCCGTTATGATCTTTATATTTGATCTTAAGTATACAGTAGTTTATTTATCTTCTGTCTTACTGTCAGTTCATATGTCTCTGAAGAAAACGTGTTTCTCTTTTTTTGATTGTTAGACTTTATTTATATTTATATAAATAAAGTCTAACAATTTATAGTAATGTCTGGCCTCCCCTTTCAGGGCTTCAGCGAGCTAATGTAAGGGCTCCAGCACCATACCGAAGGGACTTTGAAGCGAAGCTGAGGAATTTTTATAGGAAACTGGAATCCAAAGGTTATGGGCAAGGACCTGGAAAGCTAAAGTAAGCAATACTAGAATTTTTTTTTTTTTTTCTTCCCACTTAAAGAATATTGTTTATGATATGCTGAAAAATAAGATTATACCAAACGTATAAATACTAAATATTATTTTCCTGGAAAATTTTTTCCATGTTACTCCTTTATTTATATCAATACTTATGGCTCCCTTTGTCTATTTTCAAAAGGAGTGCCCTTTTCATTAAAACATTGACTTTTTTTTTTTTTTTGATGTCTTCAATGTCATCAATGTCTTAATGAAATTAAGACATTGATGATGTATTTTAGATTGAAAGAAAAATAATATAAGAATAATTTTTGACATACCTTTAAAGAATCCTCAAGTTTAACTTTTTTGATGAAATGGCATTAGAAATGTAATTGGTATAAAAATATATATAACTGAACTTTAAACCATTAAAAACGAACTATGAGTAATGAACTATAAAAGCCATTTAGGACTGTTGGTTGGTTAAAAATACATTAGAACTTTTTTCAGATGGGAGTAAAAATAGAGATTAAAATATTCCTCCTTCTCCTTTCATGTACGAGGTGATATCAAAAAGTTTTGAGACTAGGTTTGTAACACGGCAACAGATGGCACACAGTCACAGGGAGCACCTACCTTCATAAGTCAGTGTGCCAAAAGACATCATCCTGTGTACATCGGGAGCTGTGCAACTGATGCTATTCTTACCACCTGCCTTACCACATCTGCGATTTCATCATGGACAGCAAGTTAGAACAAAGAGCAAACGTGAAATTCATGTTTGAAAAAACATGAAATTCGCGGATCATTACCGGTGACGAAACTTGGGTGTATGGGTACGACCCTGAGACGAAGCAACAGTCTTCACAGTGGAAGAGCCCATCATCTCTACAACCGAAAAAAAAAGGCAAGGCAGGTCTGCAGCTCAACCAAGAGCATGCAGATCATCTTTTTCGACATTTGCGGCATTGTGCATCGAGAATTGATCTCAGGGGCCAGACCATCAATAGCGAGTTCTACTGCCAGGTTTTAAGGCGTCTGAGGGAGGACATTCGACGAAAGCGACCAGATCTGTGGCGCGCGAAAAACTGGATGCTCCACGATGACAATGCACCCTGTCACCAAGCTCTCCTCACACGTGAGTTTCTCGCCAGAAACAACATGATCTCACTTCTGCACCCACCCTACTTTCCAGATTTGGCTCCTGCAGACTTTGCCTTCTTCCTGAAGATGAAGATCCAGCTCAATGGTCACCATTTTGACACCATTGCGGAGATCCAGTGCGAATTGCAGAAGGTGCTTGACATGCTTCAAAAAGAAGACTTCCAGGACACATTCCAGAAGCGGCAAGAACGCTGGGAGCTCTGTATTAATATGCAAGGGGACAGTGTGCAAACATAGATAAATAAAGTAATTTCTCTTAATCAGAGCTAGTCTCGAAACTTTTTGATACTACCTTGTATATTAGGCCTTGTGGGCTTTTACATTCGTATTAGGCATGGCCTATTATTATTCGAAACCGCAACTGCTTCAGGGATAAGGTGATTAGCCCTATGCCTCCCAGTGTGTCCTATGTCTGTAGATGCATGTGTTCATGGGGCCAGTTTGCCTGTTCTGGGGGATGAAAAAAACCTCTACCTCTGTATGAGACCAGCTAACCCAGATAAAAATATATGGAAACTAAAACTGTGGAAATTAAAAATATTCATAATGACCTCGTATCAAGGATGAACTACTAAATTTAAAAATGAATGATAAAAAATGGGAGTTACACAGTATGAGCTGTTCCGACATAAGAGTAATCTTATGTCGGAACAGCTCATAAAGAGCTCAAGGGCCTTTAGGCTTTAGGAATGCAAAGGAGTACCCTTTTCCAGTGGGAGAAAAAGAAGAATGTGCATCACTGGAAAATTTAGTTTAGGACTGAAAATGAAACAAGAGAAAGGATGTTGGAGTTTTGTGTCAAGAACAATTTCTTTATTACAAACACTTACTTTCATCGGCATAAAAGAAGACTGTACATATGGACTTACCAAATGCATATACAGAAATCTACAGAAGGTGGAGAAGCACTATTAAACAGAAAAACACTATCTAGTTGCTGACTGTGGAATGATTGTGAATTATTGATTTTTGAAGTTAATTTGAAATTAAAAGCTAAAAAGAAACAAAAGGACTCTATCAGATTTGATTTATATCATATAAATGATGCATTTAAAGTAGAACTTGGAAAGAAATTAAACAGTTCGGATAGGACAGGAAAGAAATAGAAGAACTTGCAAAACAAAATATAATGAGTGGGAGTTTCACTGAAATCTATCAACTAGGTGAATGAAGCATGTAGCACAAGTATTACTACTACATTGGATAAAGAGATAGACAGACGAATATGAGAATAATGTTCACGACCTGTTGAATAATTGCATAACCTGGATAAGAATTTGATAATAGGGAACAATGGGATATCAATATATATATACTCAAGGAATGTTCATCTGAGCTGGTTATGCCTTTGACATGTTCGTATAACTTGAGTCCAGGCTCAGGAAAGATTCTACAGTTATGGAATCAGGGGTATCACACTCCTAGTATAGGATGGTGCGAAAAATGATGTGGCTGACTACTGACCTGTCAGTATGTCTGGAGTAGTGGTGAAGATTTTAGAGAAGTTTGTAAAAACTAGCATGCAGAAATTGGTTGATGGGCAAGCAATTTTGTGTAAAGAACAGCATGGGTTTACTGGAGGGAAGTTAATTTTAAGGTTAATGGAGCAATTTATTCCTATTTTATAATAATGTTCCTGCTGAGTTGGGTAAAGGGAATGGATACACTATGATACTGTTGGACTTTGCTAAGTAATTTGATAAGATACTACAGGAAAGGCTGTTGCATAACTGGAGAGTATTGGATTGGAAAATAAACCATTGACTTGGATAAGTGAATGGCTGACAGCTAGATATCAGAAAGTGGTATATGGGGGATGTGAATCTGCCAGATTCAAGGTGACCAGTGGTGTTCCCATAGGGGTCAGTCCTTGGACCATTGTTGTTCAATCTATACATTAATGATTTTAGGATTGACAACTGACAGGAGATGTTCAGTTGTTTGCTGATGTTGTAAGGATAGGTAGGGCAATCGGGGATGCTACTGAATTGCACTTATAGAATGATTTGAATAGGCTGGAACTGTGGACAAATGATAATGGCTGTCAATTCAGTGTTATTAAGTGTAAAGTTATGCACTTTGGCATGTTAAGGTTTCCCTCAGCATGTTATATTGGTCTGGTTATGCTGCAAGAAACTCATAACACTGTGGATAGGATAGTTATGGTGGATAGGAATCTGAAGTTCAAAGGTCGTATTACAAAAATTGCAAATACAACTCAGTGGGTAATTGTGATGTTAAAATGAAATTGATATGTAAGGATAAGGAGTCATTTTGCCTCTTTACAAGGCCTTGACATGACTGCACTTGGACTGTTGTGTGTAGATTGATTTAGTCGCCTAGGTTTGGAGGCATAATGAAGCTGTAGAAAGAGTCCAAAAAAAGAGTAATGAAGATGATATTATTATGGAATGTAGATTATGAGTTCAGGTTGGGAGTATATGAACTGCAGTGGTAGAAAATATTCAAGAAGAATTATGTAATTGGGAATATGCATCAACAAAAAAAAAACCTTAAGTTTGGAAAATCAGCTGGAGTAATAGATGATATTCAACCCAAAATGCTAATCAGAAAGTTTTATGTTGGCTGTGCTTCATAATTAATAAGACCTGGTTAGTGAGGTCCCAATTCCAGATGATGGGAGCAGAGCTTTTAGTGATACTCATCAGTAAAAAGGGAAAATAAAACTGAATGTGAGAAAAAACCGTGGAATTTCTCTTTGAGGTGTTCTCAGTAAGAATTATGCAAGCATCTAAGAAAAATTTCAAAAGAGAAACTAGGAAAAACAAATGGTAATGTAAGGACCAAATTGTACCTTACAAAAAGTAGTTAAAATATCATATTAACATAGCAAGGCACAGTATTTAAGATTTATAGAAATTGAAAAGGTATAATATTCAATTGAGGAGTGCAATAAGCAACATATCAGCTATGAGTGCAATTTATATAGCTTATATAAAGTTGTAATCAGCACTTAAAATTAACAGTACAGGAAGATTCTTGCTTGTAAAAATATAAAAATCGAGTGAAAGCCTCTATGCATGCTACCCACACTTTATTTTCATTAGTATAGATTTGAAGGAAGGGATGGTGACATTAAGTCTGATATTATAAGCCTTCAAGACACTACCTGGATTTAATGCCTGCTGTAACATAATTTGGTATGATAATCGGTAAAAAAAAAAAAAAAAGTCAGAACATGGAAAGCATTAACTACAAACTGGAAACTACAGAACAAGGTGAAATATTTCATTTCTTTGTGCGGAATGTTGAATATTTTGTATGAAGCCGGCAAATTAAAAATTGAATTACATGATAGAATTAAACAAAGCATAGTGACAAGGGAGGTAGAATAAATTTATATGTATTTATTTTATTTTATTTATTATTATTTTTTTTAATATGCGTCCAATCCATGAAAGGTTATATACCTAGAGTATGTTAGCATTGATACACTGATTGGTAATGGGTTGGATGACCACTTTTTACTGGCATCTGTCTCTGGGACGGAAATTTTCTGACAACAAAGAAGAGTAAAAAGTTTATTTGATTGCATCAATCTGTACAGTATATTACAAAATATTATAGAAGATAATAATTATTTTAGATTTAATTTTTTAAGGATGCCGCAAAAAATCTAAAAAAAAAAAAAAACCATCCAAGGATAGGGCAGCCAAATAACTCACTTCATCAAAATACACTGTCTGATCATACAGGCTTAAATTTAATTGTTTTTAATTTGATGATTTCATGTGGAATGATCATGTTTTCAATTTTCTTCATAGTCTTAACACAGATTTGCAAATTTATTGTTGTCCTTTTCACCATATAGTCTGGTGGTGGAAGTTAAGTTGTTTTCAACTTTTTAGTTCTCAATGAAGTAAGATGGCAATATCCTGTAGACTGAATTTTCATTCTGAGACCTTAATGATGGATCTAAATTTTATGCTGATATGAATTTGTGTGCCTTCCTTTAGTAACATTGAACAGTCTGTGACAAGTTCCAGTCTCTTTAAATCTGTTATTTATTTTTTTATTTAAGTAAATATTGTAAGTGCATGTACAGTCATACCCCGAAGTTACGCGGTAGGCGGGACCAACAAAAAGCGCATAAGTCGAATTCGCATAACTTGGGGTATCATTTTGCATGTAATTTATATATACAAACATACAAAATATTAGTTAATTGGGACCAAAGGTTTACAAAAACACCTATACTGTTTAAGAAATATAATCATAATTGTAGTTTTTCGTACCTAAAAGAAAGAAAGTTATTTCGATGTTTCATAAAATCTAATAGATTCGTCTGACAGCATAATGTCTTTTTCTTGTCATGCAAAATTTTTTTATTCCTTGCCTTGTGGCTACAATTCATTCCTAGTTAGAATCTATGTCCTCCAAAATCTGTAAACCTTTCTTTCATGATTGTTCTTACTGTGGATTCCTGTAGATTGAACTTCTTTGCTAGCTCACAAATTTTCATTCCGCCTTCAAAATCCTTAATAATGTTGAGTTTTGTTTCCAAAGTCAATGTTTTTCTTTTCTTGCTAGCTGTAGAAGAATCGGACTTGCTTCTTTTGGACAACATTATTATTTTTTATGTGATAAAATTTTTATCAAGAACATAACATTAAACAATTCACAAGGTTTGTAGACTATAAAAATTGTATGAATGGAGACCGCAAGAAACATGTCAGTGCTTGTTCACAGCATGTGCGACACTGGCGAAGGCGGCTGGCGCCGGAAACATACGACTAGAGGCATCAAGAGGGACGGGAATACGTACATATAAGAAACTGCATAACTCCGGATTCACGTAAGTCGAGGTATGACTGTATTTAAATTGGGATTGTTTTACATTTGACTACTGAAATTTCATTTTGCTAACCAACTGATGCAGTATCCATCATTTACACACTATTGTAATGCAATTCTGTAATTATGATGATGATTTCAAAAAAAGCCAAGGGAAATGCTAATTGTTGCTACAATTAATGTCATCCATAGTGTCACTAATAATAATTATATATATATATGTAAATTATTCCCAAAAGTCGAAAGTAATTTTTTTATAATTCTCATACTGTTATCAGTGTCAGATAAATAGCAAACCTACATCTGCACAATGTGAAAACTATTGTCGTTTGTTGCATTTTAATTATTACTCTTAATCATCATCAAATTCCTGACATGTACCCTCAAGAGGTGTACAGGATATCATAGTACTACATGAAAAATTTACATCATTACTAACTTCCTATCTACAATTTTCCTCCAAATCAGTCTGTTACTTGTCAAGACTACAACATTATCAGATTTTATATTTCTATCGTCTAAGTCACTTTGTACCGTATCAATCCATCTATATCTTGGTCTTCCTCTGGGTCGTTTTCCTGCCAACCTGGCAGAGAACACTTGTTTTGCTAATCTTTCCTTGCCCATTCTGTTTAAGTGACCATACCACCTGAGATTAGCTCTGCTAACACATTCCTGGATGCTGACAATGTCAAGTTCTTTTCTAATATCCTCATTTTTAATATGATATTGACATTGATGCCACCTGTTCATGCCTCTAATCTTTCTCAGAATTCTTATCTGTGGTCTCTAGTCTTTGGTCAAGTGTTTTGTTTCTCACCCAGCTCTCAGATCCATAGGTCGAAACTGGTTTGAACACTGTCTTGTATATAGCTAATTTAGTGTTACGGCTAATTTTTTTCTTATTCCATATGAATTTATTCAATTGACTTCCTACCATACCAGCTTTGTTGATTCTGTTGTCTATTTCCATATTTAATTTACCATCTTCACTAAAAATCGTGCCTAAGTAGCTGAAATGTTTTACTTGTTCCACAGGTTCCCCGTTCACAACACATTTGACATTTTCAAAAATTCTACCTATTTTCATTGTCTTTGTCTTTTTAATGCTGACCTTCATACCATATCTATTACAACAGTTATTCAATTTAGTCAGGGAATCTTGCAAACTTGTAGCGGATTTATTTAGAAGTATAACATCGTGCACATAAAGCAAAGAGCTGACATTAACATCTCCAATTCTGATATCATGTTTAATACCACTTTCCTTCATAATATGATCCATATAGATAATGAATAACAGAGGGGATAATGTACTTCCTTGTCTCACACCAGATTTAACATTAAACCATTGTCTTGTACTTCCTTCAATTCTAACTGCTGACTAACAACTCAAATAAAGACGAAGTATTGCTTGATATAATGCCCCATTGACACTATATAACTGTAGTGTATTGAATAGCTTCTCTCTTGGCACCTTGTCGTATGCCTTTTCCAGATCGACAAAACTTAAATACAGATCTTTGTTACATTCCCATGATTTCTCAACTAACTGTCGTAAAGTGAAGATCTGATCCTGACAGCCTCTACTTGACATGAATCCATCTTGTTCTTCACCAAACTTTTCTTCCACAATTCTTCTCAACCGTTTCTCAAGTATACTTGCATAGATCTTGCCAGGAACACTCAGTAGGGAAATACCTTATAATTCTCACATTCAGTTTTATTTCCCTTTTTATATATGGGTACTATTAGAGCTCTACTCCAATCATCGTGAATTTGTCCCTCTGTCCAGGCTCTCTGAACTGTGCAGTGCAGCCACTGTAAGACTTTTATACCATCATACTTCAGCATTTCTGGTTGAATATCATCTATTCCTGCTGCCTTTCCATATTTCAAGCCTTTGATGGCTTTTTCTACTTCAAGTATGGATATGTATTCCTGACTTTATGTCTGTTGAGTGTTTTTTACCACTGTGCTATCACTGCTTGTTTCATTTAGCAATTTTTCGAAGTAATTACTCCATACTTCAAGGATATCTTTTTCTCCTGTTTTCATATCACCTTTGTCATCTCTAACTCCTTTTACAGCACTCTTTCCTCCATTTCTAAGCTTCTTCAACAACCTCCAAAATATCTTACCACTTCTTGATATTTATTTTCTATGTTCTTGCCAAAGTCCTCCCATGACTTTTGTTTAGCTAGTTTTACACAGTCTTTAGCTTTCTTAAATTTGTCTCTGTATTCTCTAAGAGCACAAGCTGACTTATTTGCCAGGAACTTTTGATATGCTTTCTTCTTTTCCTTCACTGTCTCTTTAACTTCCTGTGTCCACCATGGAGTTCTGATTTTTCTATCCTTGCAGACAACTTCACCACATGCCTCTCTGGCAGAATCAATCAATGTTTTCTTTAGAGTTTGCCACTGAATCTCCAAGGTTTGATTCCTGTTCTCAAACTCTTTCATTTTCTTTTCAATAATCTTTCTGTATTTTAGTCTACAGTTCACGTCTGAGAGCTGCTCAACTTTTATTCGCTTTAAAACTTTCTTACATGTTATTCTTTTCAATATGAAATTCAATTTTATCCTGCTCAAGACTAAATAGTGATCGCTTCCAATTTCAAATCCTCTGTATACTCTGGTGTCCTGCACCAGAAACTCTCACTGCAGTAAATCAAAAGTTTAGCAAGTTATCTCATTGTTACAAACTACTGAAAATTCCCAGCAAATTACCATAAGAAGTAGCACCATTTGAAGAGAAATTTGATATTGCAAACATTTCCATATAACGCATACTTTTTTTTAATCTCTTTGAGTTCATTAAAGTGAGAACAACTTCATCCCTTCATTCACAAAAAATAACCCTTGAGTAGTGCTTATAGTAATAACTGTCATTTTCAATAATTTTCAATTAATAATTTTGCAGCAGAAACTGAATCTTTCTCATTTGCTTTAAGAGAGCATTTATAAGTTCATTTTATTTATAAGTTCATTCAACATCAAAATTAATTTTTTACTAGTACTGTGCATCTCATAAAATGGTACACAAGTAATTATACTTATAATTATTTTCTTAACTGTTTGTTAAGAAAATATCATCATCATCAAATTTCTGATATATTCCCTCAAGGGGTGTGCAGGATATGATAGTACTACATGAAAAATTACATCATTACTAACTTCCTATCTACGATTTTCCTCCAAATCAGTCTGTTACCTGTTAAGACTCCAACATTATCAGATCTTATATTTCTATCTTCTAAGGCACTTTTTACTACATCAATCCACCTATAACTTGGTCTTCCTCTGGGTCTTTTTCCTGCCACCCTGGCAGAGAACACTTGTTTTGCTAATCTTTCCTCTGCCATTCTGTTTAAGTGACCATACCAGCTGAGATTAGCTCTGCTAACGCATTCCTGGATGCTGACAATGTCAAGTTCTTTCCTAATATCTTCGTTTTTAATATGATATTGCCATTGATGCCATCTGTTCATGTCCCTAATCTTTCTCAAGACTCATATCTGCAGTCTCTCATCTTTGGTCAAGTGTTTTACTTCTGACCCAGCTCTCAGATCCATAAGTTAAAATTGGCTTGAATACTGTCTTGTATACAACTAATTTAGTTTTGGCTAATTTCTCTCTTATTCTATATAAATTTATTCAGTTGACTTCCGACCTTACCAGCTTTTTTTGATTCTGTTGTCTATTTCCATATTTAATTTACCATCTTCACTAAAAATCATGCCTAAGTAGCTGAAATGTTTTACTTGTTCTACAGGTTCTCCATTCACAACACAGTTGACATTTTCAACAATTCTGCCTATTTTCATTGTCTTTGTCTTTTTAATGCTGACCTTCATACCATATCTATTACAACGGTTATTCAATTTAGTCAGGGAATCTTGCAAACTTGTAGCAGATTTATTTAGAAGTATAACATTGTCTGCATAAAGCATAGAGCTGACATTAACATCTCCAATTCTGATATCTTATTTAATACCACTTTCCTTCATAATATGATCCCTATAGATAATGAATAACAGAGGGGATAATGTACATCCTTGTCTGACACCAGATTTAACATTAAAAACCACCTTCCTGTACTTCCTTCAATTCTAACTGCTGACTTACAACTCAAATAAAGACTAAGTATCGTTTGATATAATGCCCCATTGACACCATATAACTGCAGCATATTGAATAGCTTCTCTCTTGGCACCTTGTCATATGCCTTTTCCAAATCGACAAAACTTAAATATACAGATCTTTGTTATATTCCTATGATTTCTCATCTATCTGTCGTAAAGTGAAAATCTGATCCTGACTGCCTCTATATGGCCTGAATACATCTTGTTCTTCACCAAGCTTCTCTTCAATCCTTCTCAACTGTTTCTCAAGTATACTTGCATATATCTTACCAGGAACACTTAGTAGAGAAATACCTCTGTAATTCTCACATTCAGTTTTATTCCCCTTTTTATATATGTATACTATGAGAACTCTACTCCAATCATCTGGAATTTGTCCCTCTGTCCAGGCCTTCTGAACTATGCACTGCAGCCACTGTAAGATTTTTATTCATCCGTACTAGAAATGGTCAAGTACTGAGGTATAAAAGTCTTACAGTGACTGCACTGCATAATTCAGAAGGCCTGGACAGAGGGATTAATTCCAGATGATTGGAGTAGAGCTCTTATAGTACCCATATATAAAAAGGGAAATGAAACTGAATGTGAGAATTGTATAAACAGTGTTTGTTAATTAAAGATCTAGTATTATATCTGTTTATGCCTTGCTGAAACTTTTTTTTTTTTGTAAGGTTAAACATAAGAAGAGACCATTTATTAGAAGATGCATTTACAAAAATAATGGCTGCATCAAAAAAAGATTTGCAGAAATCACGGCTGTATATTAGTTTTGCTGGGGAAGAAGGGTAAGTAAGGATTATTATCTGTGAATTGTTCTTTAATATGTTATTACATGTTTCTTATGCTATATAGTGTAGTACATCATGTCCATCAATTGCATTCAAGAAAGTAAACATTATGGAGCCCATCCATCATCTGTATTCAGAGAAGTAAGTCATGCAATTAATTGCCCTTTCAAGTTTCAAAGAATAAACACTTTTAATCAAATGATCTAGGAATTTTACATTATATCATAAATGTTTATTTAGAAAGCAACAGATCAGTTCATAATATCTGGTAATGCAATTTTTAAGTAGTTGAATCTCAGTAACTATTTTTGCATGAGACAGATCCCAATTAATGTTGTTGAGCAGGGTTTCAAAAGAAGGAAGCTGCTTTCTATAATGTCTGTTTAGGCTTTCTAAACATCAGCAGTTATTACATTTTGTAATAGAAACTAGTTTTCAAGCCAAATTGTGTTACTACTGGAACAAGTTCTATGTAACCACATTGAGAATGTAATTATGATAACGTACTAATATTGCACTAACACAACTCATATATAATGTCAGTGTAAATGAGCAAGAGTGTATGCTATATCCAGATATATGCAAACAATGTCTGCCATCTAGAGGACAGTACGTGTAGACTCATGTTCATAACCATGTTTTTTGTTTTTTTTTGTAATTAAATTTGAATGCCTATTTGAAATGGGATAATAACACAATAATTGTCACAAATAATGAAGAAGGTAATATAACATTTCCCTCGAGGGCTCACTTTAGTGAGTTTGGGAGTCACGAACCCAAGTACCTGATGCTGGACCATGCCTTATTTCACATACTATATATCTGTTATATTATCTGTAAACTGGTCCCTACTCTTCTTTCTTTCTTTCTTTCCTTCATACTCCTCCATCCCCCCCCTTCCTCAGTCTTTCCTATTTTACTTTTCTTTGTCTCTTGGTTTGTTTAGTCTTACTTAGTAGGCTAAACAAACACAGAAGAAGGCAATGGCAAACCACTTCTGTATATATTTTGCCAAGAAAATCTTATGAACAGAGGCTAAATTATTGTGATATAGTTCTAGAAGATGGGACACCCAGTTCAGAAAGCACTGAAGGCTACTGGGGAAGAGCAGAGAGGAATTTCCAATGAAGTTAACAAGAATGGGGTGCTTAAGGGTCAAAGCTGTATAACTGAGAGGAGACCTCCACATAGCCTTTAAAGGAATGCGGAGAACCGACCAGGGCTTCTGACCTAATGTCCAATCCTCACCTTCTCGTGGTGCACCCTGTTGGGTATCTACTTGGATACTGAACGGACGAGGATGGGCTGGCAATTTGGGATTTAGCCGACCAAATTGTATTCTTATTGGTTAAACCAAAATATAGAATGATGGTACAACATGACAAAATTTCATGCCGGCTGGGGCGTCGCCCGGTTAAACAAGGCCCCCGTTGTTTTCGCCAGGGAACCAGGGCGAACAGCGAAAAGTCAGCTACTGGAACAAATCTGAAAATAAACCCCAACTCAACATCACCAGAGTTAAAGATCGGTACTATCAACGTAAGAAGCCTGAATGGCAAAGAAATGGAGCTAGCTGAGGAATTAGATAAGTACCAGATCGACATAATAGGGGTGACTGAAACAAAAAAGACCAAAACTGGTGAGCTCTTTCTGAGCAATAAATACAAAATGTTATATTCAGGCAATGACAATCAAGGAAAAGAAGGAGTAGCCATAGTATTCAACACAAAATACGAGGCTAATCTTCTTGAATGGCAGGCAGTCTCAAGTAGAGTAATGTGGGCAAATATGAGAATGGGGAACTGGATAATGAGACTTATTTGTGCCTATGGTCCCACAGAAGGTTCTACTAAGGTAGAAGTGGAGGAATTTTTTGAGGCTTTAGAAAAAGCAACTGACACAATGAAAAATGAAAAGTTGGTCCTTGTTGGGGATCTGAATAGCAGAGTAGGAAATGATTGTCAGACATACAAAAATATTTTGGGAAAATTTGGAGAAAAGAGCAAAGCTAATAATAATGGCAAATATCTGTTGGATTTCTGCTCAGGACATGGACTGGTCATTACTAACACCATGTTCCAACATAAAAATGTGCACAAATTCACATGGAGAGAAGAGGCTAGGAATAAGAAAAGTCTCATTGACTATGTTATTGTTGATAGTGATGTTTTCTTCCTGGTGCAGGACACCAGAGTGTACAGAGGATTTGAAATTGGAAGTGATCACTATTTAGTCTTGAGCAGGATAAAATTGAATTTCATATTGAAAAGAATAACATGTAAGAAAGTTTTAAAGCGAATAAAAGTTGAGCAGCTCTCAGATGTGAACTGTAGACTAAAATACACAAAGATTATTGAAGAAGAAATGAAAGAGTTTGAGAACAGGAACCAAACCTTGGAGATCCAGTGGCAAACTCTGAAGAAAACATTGATTGATTCTGCCAGAGAGGCATGTGGTGAGGTTGTTTGTAAGGATAAAAAAATCAGAACTCCCTGGTGGACACAGGAAGTTAAAGAGGCAGTGAAGGAAAAGAAGAAAGCATACCAAAAGTTCCTGGCAAATAAGTCAGCTTTTGCTCTTAGAGAATATAGAGACAAATGCAAGAATGCTAAACACTGTGTAAAACTAGCTAAACAAAAGTCATGGGAGGACTTTGGCAAGAATATAGAAAATAAATATCAAGAAGGTGGCAAAATATTCTGGAGGTTGTTGAAGAAACTTAAGAATGGAGGAAAGAGTGCTGTAAAAGGAATTAGAGATGATAAAGGTGACATGAAAACGGGAGAAAAAGATATCCTTGAAGTATGGAGTAATTACTTTGAAAAACTGCTAAATGAAACAAGCAGTGATGACAGCACAGTGGTAAAAAACACTGACCAGGCATGCAGTCAGGAATACATATCCATACTTGAAGTAGAAAAAGCCATCAAAGGCTTGAAATGTGGAAAGGCAGCAGGAGTAGATGATATTCGACCTGAAATGCTGAAGTATGGTGGTATAAGAGTATTACAGTGGCTGCACTGCATAGTTCAGAAAGCCTGGACAGAGGGACGAATTCCCGATGATTGGAGTAGAGCTCTCATAGTACCCATATATAAAAAGGGAAATAAAACTGAATGTGAGAATTACAGAGGTATTTCTCTACTGAGTGTTCCTGGCAAGATCTATGCAAGTATACTTGAGAAACGGTTGAGAAGAATTGTGGAAGAAAAGCTTGGTGAAGAACAAGCTGGATTCAGGCCAAATAGAGGCTGTCAGGATCAGATCTTCACTTTATGACAAATAGTCGAGAAAGCATGGGAATATAACAAAGATCTGTATTTAAGTTTTGTCGATCTGGAAAAGGCATATGACAAGGTGCCAAGAGAGAAGCTATTCAATATGCTGCAGTTATATGGTGTGAATGGGGCATTATACCAAGCAATACTTAGTCTTTATTTGAGTTGTAAGTCAGCAGTCAGAATTGAAGGAAGTACAGGAAGATGGTTTAATGTTAAATCTGGTGTGAGACAAGGATGTACATTATCCCCTCTGTTATTCATTATCTATATGGATCACATTATGAAGGAAAGTGGTATTAAACATGATATCAAAATTGGAGATGTTAATGTCAGCTCTTTGCTTTATGCAGATGATGTTATACTTCTAAATAAATCTGCTACAAGTCTGCAAGATTCTCTGACTAAATTGAATAGCTGTTGTAATAGATATGGTATGAAGGTCAGCAATAAAAAGACAAAGACAATGAAAATAGGCAGAATCATTGAAAATGTCAACTGTGTTGTGAATGGAGAACCTGTGGAACAAGTAAAACATTTCAGCTACTTAGGCACGATTTTTACTGAAGATGGTAAATTAAATAAAGAAATAGACAACAGAATCAGCAAAGCTGGTATGGTGGGAAGTCAATTGAATAAATTCATATGGAATAAGAGAGAAATTAGTCGGAACACTAAATTAGCTGTATACAAGACAGTGTTCAAACCAGTTTTAACTTATGGATCTGAGAGCTGGGTCAGAAGTAAAACACTTGACCAAAGACTAGAGACCACAGATATGAGAGTCCTGAGAAAGATTATAGGCGTGAACAGATGGCAACAATGGCAATATCATATTAAAAACGACGATATTAGGAAAGAACTTGACATTGTCAGCATCCAGGAATGCGTTAGCAGAGCTAATCTCAGGTGGTATGGTCACTTAAATAGAATGGGCGAGGAAAGATTAGCAAAACAAGTGTTCTCTGCCAGGGTGGCAGCAAAACGACCCAGAGGAAGGCCAAGATATAGGTGGATTGATACGATACAAAGTGCTTTAGACGATAGAAATATAAGATCTGATAATGTTGGAGTCTTGATAAGTAACAGACTGATTTGGAGGAAAATTGTAGATAGGAAATTAATAATGATGTAATTTTTTTCATGTAGTACTATCATATCCTGTACACCCCTTGAGGGTACATGCTAGGAATTTGATGATGATGATGATGAGTTAACAAGAATGATGAAACTGGATCAAAGCCTTCTGGAAGTTCGACTTCAGATAGGGTTAATCTCAAAAGAAGACACCTCCTCTTCACTGATTTAAATAAAATAGGAACATGACTGTAAGAAGTATGTATCAAGGAAAACTGGAACTGGTGAAGAAAAAAATTAAAAGAAATTGAGTTAAGATGTTAGGAATCAGTAAACAGAAATAGACAGGAATGGGTCACTTTGATACCAATGATTTCACTCTGGACATGAAACCTTCGAAGAAATGGAGTAGCATTCATAGTTAGAAGATAATACAGAAAATACATTTTGTGTTACAACCCAGTGTACGATAGAATAATTCTAATCAGAATAAAGGCATACCCAGTGAATGTTACACTCATACAGGTGTATGCACCCACTACAGATTCAAGTGAAGATCAGGTAGAAGAATTTTACAGCAGCTTGCAACAAATAATATACAATATTGATAAAAAAGCTTTTCTTTTGATATTAGGTGATTGGAATGCAAAAAGTGGATGAAAAAGAAAAACGAGGCAAACTGGAAAATTTGGTTTAGGACTGAGGAACGAAGCAGAAGAAAGGATGTCAGAGTTTTGTGTTGAGAACAGTTGCTTTATTGCAAGAACTTGCTTCCAGCAACATAAAAAAAAGACTGTACACATGGACCTCACCTAATGGAGAATACAGAAATCACATAGATTATATTGTTGCCGGCAGAAGGTGGAGGAGTACTATCCAAGCAGCAAAAACACTACCTGGTGCAGACTGTAGGACAGATCATAAATTATTGATAGCTGAAGTTAAATTGAAATTAAGGGCTAAGAAGAAGCAATAGAACAGTATCAGATTTGATTTAGATGCCATAAATGAAGCATTTAAAGTAGAAGTTGGAAAGAAACTGAAAAGTTTGGAGAAGACAGGAAGAGAATTTGAAGAACTGTCGGAAGAAAAACAAAATGTACAGTCATAGAAGCAGCAAAGAAGATTCTTAATAAAGCAACAAGAAAGAAAGATTATAAATGGTTGTCAGAAGAAGTTATTCAAATAGCAGAGGAAAGAAGAAAAATGAAACTTCAGAGAAACAAAGAAAGAGTTACACAACTGAGTGCAGATTTCCAAAGACATGCCAGGAAGGATAAGGAAAACACCTAAACAAAAGGTGCAAGGAAATTGAAGAAAGCAATGTTATGGGTAGAACAAGAGAATTTGTTTAGAAAATTAAATGATGTTACAGGGAAGTTTATTCCTAGATTAGGAATTGTAAAAAGTAATTCAGGTAATATCTGATGAAAGAAGAAGCAGTGAAAAAAAAATCATGAAATAGTATGTAGAGGTTTTGTACAAGAAAGATAATAGTATTGAAGGAGAATTTGAAAGAAAAGAATTTGTTGAGAAACCCATGATAATGAAAAGTGAAGTGATATCAGCAATGGGACAGCTGTCAAAAAGAAAAGCTCCTGGAGCTGATGGTGTGTCAGTGGAATTATTGAGTAGCTGAAGATGAAGTAATCTTCTTCAGATGAAGAAGATGAAGTATTAGTGAATATATTGACTGAAATTTGTCAACAGGTTTGGAAGAAAATATACTGGTCTAGAGATTGGAAAACATCAGTATTCATCTCAATCCCCAAAAAATCAAATGCTAAAGATTGTGAGAATTATATAACCATCACTTTAATTTCACATACAATTTATGCTGAAAGTGATCCAACAAAGGCTGGAACCATATGCAATAAATGCAGCAGAGAATGTTACTAAATGGGGACAAGGAAACCTTGAGCCAGAGCAAGTTAAAATCAGCGAATTCTAAAGTTGGCATTCTCTGGTGGACATTTTCAGACCACACAAAAGCACAGGTGCCACCCCAAAATGAATCATCAATAGCAGAATTTATGCAATAAAGGTGAACTGTGATGTTGCTGCAATTTAGGTTTGTGACAAGAGGAGGAGGCCTGGTTTGGATGTCTGTAAGTGGCAATGAAATTTATGTTGGAATTCATGCTGCAGATGTTTGTAAAGTAAATGTGGAAAGGATTCTTTATTTTATTTTATTTTTTTGTAGGAATTCTGGTATTATTATACAGGTATTTCCACAAAGTCAGAAAACTCATCTCAATAATAGTACTACATATAAAGGTTACATCTTTACTAACTTCCTATTGACAGTTTTTCTCCAAATTAGTCTGTTATTTGTCAATACTTTAATATTACCAGTATCGGTGTCAATTTTGGTATTTTAAGGCACTAATTCTATATCAAGTCACTTAGATCTTGGTTTTTCTCTCTCTCTCTCTGGTTCTTTTTCCTATCATCTTTGCAAACAACATTTGTTTTGTTTTACTAACATTCCGTCTTCTCTCATTTTGTTCAAGTGATCAAATCTGTGGTCTTCAATCTTTGATCAAGTCTTTTATTTCTAACCCAGCTCTCAGATCCACAAGTTAAAATTGTTGGAATACTGACATGTAAATACAGTTTAGCATTTAATTTTCTCTTATTCCCTATAAATTTATTCAATTGATTTTGTATCATACCAATTTTACTAATTCTGTTGTCTATTTCCATATTAAATTTGTTATCTTCATAAAAATTGGGCCTAAATTGCTGGAATGTTTTACTTTTTCTCTAGGTTCTCCATTCTTAATGCAGTTGATGTTTTCAATGTTCCTGCATATTTTCACAGTCACTGTCTTTTTATTGCTGATTTTCATACCATATATAGTATGAAATTTATTATAGCAGTTATTCTATCTAGTTAGGAAACGCTGCAATCTTGTACTGGATTCATTTAGGAATATAACATTATCTGCATAAAGAGCTGAGATTAACATCTTCAATTTTGATATTAGGTTTAATGCTATTTTTCTTCCTAATGTGATCCATATAGTTAAATAAATAATAGTGGTGATAAGCACCTAGTCTCACACCTAATTTAACATCAGGTTAAATCAGGTGCGAGACAAGACATCAAACTATCATCCTCTACCTCTTTCAATTCTAACTACTGATTTAAACTCAGATATAAACTATGTTGCCCTGTTTACATCATATAGTTAATGAATAATAGTGGAGATAAGCGCCTTGTCTCACACCTGATTTAACATCACACCATTGTTTTCTATCTCTTTCAATTCCTACTGCTGATTTAGAACTCAAATATAGACTATGTTGTTTGATATAATTTCCCATTTATACTATATAATTGTAATATTTTGAAATGTTTTACTCTCAGCACCTTGTTATGTGTCGTTTCCAGATCTACAAAACTTATAGTCATCATTATATTTCCATGTTTTCTTAAAGTGAAAATCTTACGCTGACAACTGCTGTTTGGCCAGAACCTAGCTTTTTCTCCAAATTTCCCTTCCACAATTTTTCTTAGTGTTTTTTCTTGCATAACTCTTACCAGGAACACTCAGTCGAGAAATTCCTTTGTAATTCTCACATTCAGTTTTATTTCCATTTTTTATACATGGATACTATGAGCGCTCTAGTCTAACCATCTGGAATTTGATTCTCCAACCAGATCTTCTGAATTATGCAGTGTAGCCACTGTAAAACTTTAATACACCATTTCAAGCATTTTTGGTCAAATATCATCTACTCCAGTTGCCTTTCAACATTTCAGATTTTTGATGTTTTTTTTTTTACCTGAAGTATTGATATGTGCTCTTGATTGCATTCTCCCTTAATGTTTTCTACTATTATGCTCTCACTGCTTGCTTCACTTAGCAATCTTTCAAAGCAGTTACTTGTGACATTTAGAATATGTTTAGTTTTCCTGTCATCTTTATCATCTCTTATTCCTTTTACAGTCCTCTTTCCTCCTGTTCACTGTTGATGCCACTTTGTGATTTGAAAACTGGATATTCTCTGATAGGCAACATGTTCAAGAGTATTTTCTCCATCTGCATATTTCCTTTATCTTTTTCTCTTTAATTTTTGTAACAATAAACATGAAACTAAGTTGTCTAAATAGGTATAGTGTTTCTGCAGTTCAACGAAAAAAACAAATCTCCCTCTAAATTTCCCCAAAAAAATTTAAACTCAAAAATCACACCCAAAAAATCTTACATATTCCCTTTATCAACATCTCTTGCATCAACAATAACTCAAATGATGTGAATCATCATCTTCAATCATCAGAACCTGATGTTCTGTTTCTGACTGAATCCTCAATACTAAATCAACCACAACTCATCTTAACTTTCCAAATTATATTCTGTATAACTCCTTCTGCCATAAAGGATGTACTTGTGCTTTTGTAAATTTGACCTCCTGTAGCTTAAAATTTCTTTGGCACATTTTCTATTTGCATCCTCTGCACTAAGCCACCCAATGATAAACTTAAGTTCAAGTCTAGTCACCAACTAGAGTAACTTTTCTAAGCCTTTCTTCAACCGGTTCCCAAGTTAGTTAATCTCTGGCCCTTGTGAGCAGGTTTTTTTCTCCTGGAAACTTGGGTTTTTCATCCTTGCAAACTCAAGAAAATCAATCAAAGAACCTACACTATTTCACACGATAACATATCCTATTAGAGTTAGGTGGCAGCACTTGTTTTCTAGTATCTTCATTGGCTGCTGCTTATAATTAGTGATGGTCTTCAGCCAGCTATCTCTTATTGGCTACCAGTGGAGATGTACTGCCCACTCACACTCCAAAAGCTTGATAGGGTTAAGAGGCCTTGCCTACTCCCCTTTAAGGCAGTGGTGTTCAACCTTTTTTACTATGCGAGCTACTTTTCTATACTGTTATTCAGCGATCTACTCTCTTATATAGATCATGTTCTTCCCCCCCCCAACTTGATATCTGATTATGCTTTACCATTGTAAAGAAATAATCCATTTCCCATTCCTTGTGAAAATGATACGCCTTCAATTTCTTTGATACATTCATGATTATACTCAAATTAAAAAAAAAGAACTTTTAAATATTTTATTAAAATAAAAAATTTTTATAACTTAATAAATTAGCGAACAAAATAATGATAAATCCAACGATAAATTTAGAGCAATGAAACTCAACTGAAATTCTAACAGTGGGAAGTGTGTGATGTAGTTACGAGTAAACACGATTATTAACGAAATGCATACGATGTGCTTTGCTTATAATCTCGGCTTGCTGTTTGACTTTCACTGATCCAAATTAATTCATTTACCCAGACTTATAAGAAAATTACTGATTTGACAATTTTAACGAAAAATAAATAAACAATAGCAATACACTTAAAGAGAATTAAAAAATAATACAAAATAATGATAAAAAAATATGTTTTCAGTTTTAATGAAATTTGTAAGTAAGGAGGAATAAACAAGAGATCAACCAAAAATCACTCCGTGATCGACCTGTCTATCATGATCGATGGGTTGAACACTACTGCTATAAGGGAATAAAAGGCATTAGCTGATTTTTTTTTCTTTTCCCATTTTGTTTCATTCATCTGCTGTCTCTACCATTCTCCCAATTCTGAAAATCATTAGGAAATTTTTGACTTCCCATCTTCAAAGCTCGATTTCGTTCAGTCAAAATTTCAGTGAAATCATTTTTCTCGGTGATTTTCAATGTCCATTATTCTGATTAGCTTCCTTTTTCAAATTTCCCTGACACCAAGCTGGAAGAGAGGCAAAGATTTTTGCTGTGATCAAAACAGATCATTCATCTCCTTTCCCGAATTCCTGACAATTTTATTTATTTCTGTTTTATTGCTCTTATCCCAAGACTTACTCTAAATGGATAATTTTCAAATTATTCATAGTGATATTTGGATCTATGTTAAGGCCTATGGCCTCAGTTTCTACTTATTCTTTATTCAGATGCCACTCCATCAGCATTTCCAAAAGAGTGACCTGGCAGTATCATATTTTTCTTTCCACCAAGAGATGGAAATGAAATATACTTTATCACATATGTATTTTATCCACAGTTTCTAAATGGTTTGGCATCCAACAGAGGAATAAGTCCAAGAACATTTTTACCATTAATTCTTTAAAAAAAAAAAAAAAAAGTTAGTCAATATGAAAATTTTATTTAACAGGTTAATAATGTGAGTCAGTGCTTCTAAGTTGATGTTCACTCAAAGATTTTTGTCAAAGAACCAATCTTTGACAACCAAAAAATTATCATGCAAGTAGTATATTCTTTATATTAACATATCAAAGTTAATGTAAAGTTTCTCTCTAGATATAAATATTTGTACGTCCAGGGAAAAACATTTGCATTTTGTTCAGTATCCTTAACTTTTGTTAGTACAACAATTGTAACTTTTAAAAAATCCATTGTATTTCAAATTCTTTTGTTGTAAATTACTTCTGCATGTTAATTTCTACTTTGAAGCTGCTGTATTTCATTATTTGAAATACAGCAGCAATATGAGCAGCTTCATTTGAAGCTGCTTATATCATTATTACCAATTATTATTTAGGCTGACAGTCTGCATTAGTTATTATTATTATGAGAGGTATCGTATTATCTAAATAAATATTTCGCTTCCCTTAGATTGGACTATGGTGGACCTTCTCGAGAATTCTTTTTTCTCCTTTCCAGAGAGTTGTTTAACCCATATTATGGATTATTTGAATACTCTGCAAACGATACTTATACAGTTCAAGTGAGTCCTATGTCTGCATTTGTGGATAACCAACATGAATGGTTTCGTTTCAGTGGACGTGTTTTAGGGCTTGCACTGGTTCATCAGTATCTACTAGATGCATTTTTTACACGTCCTTTTTACAAAGCACTATTGAGAGTGTAAGTGCATTTTCACTAGTTTCTCTCATTAAAGAAATTAGATATAAATATTATAAATATAATATAAAAATAAATATACATTAAATTATATTTAATGTATATTTAAATTATTTTAAATAATTTAAATTAAATAAATAAATATTAGATATAAATATTTGCAGTTACAGAAATTTCTGTTTTATTATTGATGAATTTAAATAAAAACAGATCATTGTTCTGGAAGTAGTGCACAGTTCCAGAATAATTATTTGTTCTGGAACTATGCTGCATCTGCATCTCTTGTTCACCTTGTAATCTTACTGACACCATGTCAGTGCAGATAGGATTAAGAGTGAGCAAAATGTTGATTTGAATATTATTAAATTGCTTACACTTTCACTTGTTTGCATTCATATTTTTCAGCATGAATCAGTATCCATAATTTTGATTAATCCAGCTATGCAAACAGAATAGTTATAAAATATCTAGTTTGAATACAAAAACATTAATCGAGAAAAGGGAGGGAGAAAATAATCTACAAAGATTAGGGACTCATTGAGATAGTGCCCTCAATGAGTCCCCAACTTATCAAGAAAGGGCTACAATAATGATATGAAACTTTTGAAAATATCAAAGATTGTCATTATACAAGTTGCTACCCAAAATTTTGGGGAATTTGACCATAAAAAAAAAATTACTTATCTTAACTCCTAGTTTCCACTGCCTTTTGAAGTAGTTTTCTTGGGCATGTATAAAACAATCCCAGCAGTTTTTCCATAACTCCATGCATTCCTGGAAGTTCTCAAGTTGAACACCTCCTGTGATTCTGCCTGGATCTCCTCAACTGTGTCAAAATAATGCCCTTTCAGCCAGAATTTCATCTTAGATAACAGAAAAAAAGTTGCTTAGGGAGAGGTTAGCTGAATGGGAGGATGGGAAATCACTATTGTGTTTTTGGGAGCCAGGAACTGTCAAACAACCATTGATATTTGGGGTGGGTATTGTCATGGTGGAAAACCCAGTTGTTCTTCCACTTGTCTGAATGCTTTTGCTGAATGCTCATCCTTATCTGCTTCAAAACCTCATAGTTAAACATTGACAGTTTGATCATGGAAGGGGTAGGATTCCTTTGGACATTGACTTGGCATTGCTGCAAACTTGACATGCTTTTTCTAGCTGCAGTGAATTTGGAGACCCACTATGATGACTGTTGCTTTGTCTCAGGGTCATAATTGTAAATCCGTGATTCATCTCTGGTTATGATCTTAGAAATGAAGTTCAGGATATCTCTAGTTTTGAGTTTCCTGCAGGCAGCAACATGATGCTCTTTCTGGTCATCACTCAGCAGTCTTGGCACAAATTTTGCAGTGAGTCTCATGTTCAAAACATCTAACAAAATGCATGAACAGCCCCGTATAACAGTCCTACAATTTTGCAAACATCATCAGCCTATGATCTGCAAGGATAATCTCGTACACTTTTGTGCTTGTCGATGGTCGTCCAGCATGCCCATCATTGTTGACAGACATTCATTCATCCTTGAAGTGTTTGTATCACAAAAAAAGTTTTGCTTTGACTCATATCATTATCACCAAATGCCTCCTTAAGCATTCAGTGGATTAATGCAGCAGTTTTTAGGTTGAAGCAAAATTTGATTTAGATTCTTTGCTCCTCAGAATCTGCCATTTCAATTAGAGAAGAAAAGCAGCCAAGCCACTAAAACATGACATTACAAAAATACATGTAACTCAAGAATGCAGCCTCTCAGCTTGCCAGCTGTTGGCATACTGATTCACAAAGGGTACCTTGCCCCTTATAGTGGCAGAAGGCCATATGTATAACCAGTTCATGCATGATATTCAAATTCACCAAGCTTTTGAGTAGTACCTTATACGTTAGAAAGAATTATATGTATTAAAATAAAGTTTAATAACATAAATTTTATTAGTATTCATAGATCCAAAAGAAAATCAGAGGGGGGGGGGTGAACTTTACAAAGTACAATTAATAAAATGAAACACAGAAGGCATTATTATATCTGGAGATCAAAATATCAGAATTAGATGCCACATAATTCCAGATGTTGTCAACTGTTTAGCAAAATCAAAATGGATTAAAGGTATTGAAGTTTTATACCAATAAGTAAATCAGAATTAATATCACTTTATCAGCATTAAAATGAATACAAAATGATATGGAAGAATTAAAGTAATTTAATATTTCCAGTATTTTGCCAAAGTCAAATTATCCTGATCAGGAAGCAATGCACATGTAAAGATATTTTGCATTTTTTATTATCAGAGTACATAAGAGTTACATGAGCAAGACTGATGTAAAGAAAGAGAAGCAGGCCACAAAGGTTCTAAATTGCACCACATAGTGGGCTTCATTGGACATGTACTTGGTGAATTTGAATATCAGGATGAACATTTCCAAGTGTGAGGCACTTGTATCACCCAATCCAAATTTGTTGAGGTTTGATATATATATATATATTTTAAGCAGGTTTCAGGAATAGTATTTCACACTTCTATTTTTTGTAGTGAAGTAAGGTTGCTTTTATCCAGCATATAGTGCAGCAAGTATCTAGGCCACAATCTGTAAATCCTGAGTGTTAATGGTGATACTGGATGTCACCATTAACACTCTTTATGTCAAGAGATTCTGATGTTGGCTGTAATTCCTGTTTGCCATTGTAACACAGTTGCAGAACACTTGGCAGAGCCAAGGACGGTAACTGGTCTTTAGGAGAGCAGATAAGAGATGCCAGTTTTTTGTGTGGTCGGAAGATGGTCAAAGATTGTATTGCTTTAGGATTTTTTTGGATATACTGTAGCCTCTGCTTTGAAAGTTGGGAGTGTTAATATTATTCTGATTGGAAAGTATTGTGTATGTAATTAAGTTCAGTAGTGAGAGCATTATTATCAGAGCAAATCAGTTTTGCTATGTTGACCCATGGGATCAAGACACATCAATTTGCTCTGATCCCATGTTGGGTTTGGGCTAAATATTAACACTCCTGACTCTTCCACTAGTAAATCCATCACAATCAAGTAAAACCATCACCACCACTATCACTAATATTCCATATAATTGCAACACATCTAAAAAATAACAAATATTCCCCCCTCCCTAAAAAAAAAAAAAAAAAAAATCTTGTGCCAGTGAGGTCATCTTTCTTGGGGACTTCAAGATTCAACTCAGAATGGCTTTCCTTCTCCAATTCCAGTTATCAAGCTAACAGAGATGCTGAAATTTTTTCTGACAGTAAGTTTCAGAAATTATCCATCTTTTCAACAGAATACCTAATCCTCTCCATTCCCCAACATCTTGATCTTTTTATAAGTTATAAGTTAAGGGGATAAAAATCCCTTATTGTTTTTCAGCCAGTAAGCGAAACTAAGATCGAACACTACGATCTGTAACGTTTCAAGCCGACGAACTGTCAGCGTATCCAAGCGTAAGTGACCACTTGGTAGTGCCACACCACGGCAACTCGTTGCAAAGGTGAAGCAAGCTTCCTCACTGTTCTTGATATTTTCTCATAATGTAAAACACAGCTCTTAAGAGATGTAGTACTGTTTTATATCATGAGGAGAGGTCACTACCCAGACCGGTTTCAACCTTTTTTGAGGTCTCATCAGTGAGTAGCTAGACCTAGTTAATATCAGAGTTTAAGTGAAGAAAACTTACATACCTTTGCTAAACGATTGACCGAAAGGTGTGTCACTATATTACATTATACACCTTTCGGTCAATCGTTTAGCAAAGGTATGTAAGTTTTCTTCACTTAAACTCTGATATTAACTAGGTCTAGCTACTCACTGATGAGACCTCAAAAAAGGTTGAAACCGGTCTGGGTAGTGACCTCTCCTCATGATATAAAACAGTACTACATCTCTTAAGAGCTGTGTTTTACATTATGAGAAAATATCAAGAACAGTGAGGAAGCTTGCTTCACCTTTGCAACGAGTTGCCGTGGTGTGGCACTACCAAGTGGTCACTTACGCTTGGATACGCTGACAGTTCGTCGGCTTGAAACGTTACAGATCGTAGTGTTCGATCTTAGTTTCGCTTACTGGCTGAAAAACAATAAGGGATTTTTATCCCCTTAACTTATAACTTATGTCAACCTCGCCAGAAAAAAATAGCCTTTTGGCTTTTCATCTTAGTTATATCTTGATCTTTTCTTAACCAGTTCTCCTGATTAATACACTGTACTCCTCTCCTCTTGGTAACTCATATCTTATCTGTCTCTTTTCCTGCAGAATCGCCTTCCTTTGGCACTATAATATGGGATGCTCTGCATGATTTTGACTCCTTCTTTCTTTGGCTGACTACTATTTTCACTCTTCTGATCTGGATACCTGGTCTAACTGAAATAATTTTTACTGGAATTAAGACTTTCATCTCCCATTCATCCCCTGCTACCAAAACCTTGATTTTTAAACAAGTTACCAAAGCAGTTAAAGAGCATTCTGCATATTGTGGTCCTTTGCAAAGGCAACCTCAAACCATCTATGTTTCGGCCTCCCTCACACATGCAAATGGTACCACTGCAACATCACCCAAAGACAGGGCTGACCTCCTGGCATTATTCCTCTCCAACTCCTACATTGATAACCAAGGCAAAGTAACTGCCATATCTCCTCTAGTCTTATGTCAGAAAGAAATGAGAAAAATCCTAGCCTGGATACCAACCAGTCAGGTCCTCTGTTCACCCAAAGACAGAGCTGACCTCCTTGCATTATTCCTTTCCTCCAACTCCTATATTGATAACCAATGCAAAATAACTGGCATGCCTCTAGTCTTTGTCAGAAAGATATCAGAAGAGCCCTAGCTCAGATACCTGGCTTCCATCCTGTACAATTTTTCATAGTCATCTGGCATCTACTGTTCATCATGGATCATATCTATATCCAACAAATACCAGAGAAAGGAGATAAAAGCCAGCCATCTAGATATCATATCTTTGCACTTGGTTTTCTCAAAAATAATGGAAAAGGTCATCGCCAATAAACTCCTTCACCTAGAAATGTGCCAGTTAATCAGCGACAACCAATACAGATCCTGCCACTCTTGGTCAGTAGTAGGTGCTATCATCACCCAACATGAACCTCAGTTTCTGAAAGGTTTGGTGACATTGTGTATTAACTATATATTTCCAAAGCTTTTGATTGGGTCTGTCATGTCTGCTTACCAAATTACCACCAATGCTGAAGTATCATAGGGCTCTGTAATTTTATCCATGCTCTCTCTCTCTGCTATTCGTAAATGACTTTCTGTCACTAACCTCAAATCTTATTTAGTTTTGCTGATGATAGTATGCTCCATTCATATTTTTCATTTGACAAACTGACTGCACCCATATATTTGAATATCCGGGGGTTCAAGGCTACGTTATGAATAGTCAGTGTATTTAGTGTTCATGTAAAATTAGTGATTTTTATGTGTTTTATTGTTTTTATCCCCCTTAGAAAATTAGTGTTTTATAGTATATTAGTGCAGATTTTTATAATCTAGTGTTTTCATAACATTGTTATTGAATTATAGCAATAGTAAATACTAAATACAGCTGTAAAATGGCACCAAAAATACAAAGAAATGGAATACTAACAAGAACAGCAAAGTCAAGAACAAGAAGGCTTACCCCCCCCACTAAAGAGAATATTGAAGATATTGAGGAGGATATTGAAAATGATTTAGTCTCCAAAATTGCAAAGTTAAAACAGATTATTAAACAGATGATGCAGGAATTACAGAAAGTTGAACAGCATTTTAAGGAACATAGGAAGGATATGAAAATTAAACAACAAAATGAGAAACAGCAAAGCATGGAATCAGGTAAGGTAGTTCATAATGAAAATCAGATAGGTAAAGTCAATTGTAAAAAATAAGTATATTATTTGGTATGGTGACTATCATAAAACATGCCATTGATGACTGGGTTGTAACTTCCAGTTTACCCAGAGCAAAAATTGGATTGTTGGAAGAAGCAGGAGTGAAGAGTAAGTAAATGAAAATTGCAAGTATATTACCTAGATATGATAGAAGTGAATTAAGAAGAAGGGCTATGATTGTAAATGATTCAAGCATAAGCTGTGTAGAAAGAGTGGATGCGAGTTTTTGGATGTGTGGTGTCAGTTTGAGGGAAGAATGGATTTGTATAAGGAGAGCCTAAAACACTTGAATGCATTTCGTATCAGGAGTCTTAAGAAATTAATAATTGGTATGAAATCTAACACAGAGAGTCACAGAAACTAGATTAAGATGGGAGGAATGGTGAGAATTTGTATGTAAAAAGCAACAATGTTATGTAACTGTTGATGATGAGAATGGGTATTATCATGGAAATGGTTATGAGGAGAGAAAGATTTTGTGTTCGTCTGATTCAGACTTATTAAGCATGTGCAAGGATGTCTACATAAATAAGGCACTAGATATGAACAGAGATCTGCAAGTTGTCCTGTGTCACAGACTACAGAGAAGAGAATCCAAAAAAAAAAAAAAAAAAAAAATTCAGCTAACTTATTGTATCTGTACATGAATGCTAGGAGTATCAGAAACATAGGGGTAGAGTTTGTTTGTTTTGATGAATACATTGGGACCTCAGATTGCAAGTATTACTGAGACCTGGCTGTCAGAGGAAGACATACTAACTGGTATCAGGTGTAAAGGGTACAGTATTTTTAGGAAGGATGGATAGGAGGGGCAAGATGTGTTGCTAATGATATTGGATGACTTGAATACTGGTAACAGTTTCCCATTTGGCAGTGAGTTCAAACCATCTAGTATGAGGTGAAGTCTTACAAGATCAAATACATAGTGGAGTGTTGTTGCAGACCAAATGGAGGTTGCTAGTAATGAAGAAATGCATTACCAAATGAAGATGATGGGTGTGAAATGAGTAATCATAATGGGGCTAATTATCTGAACAATGATTGGATAGCAGTGAAATCTCATGAGATGAATGAAACTGAATTTGTTGAGCTTTTTCAAGACAATTTCTTCAAGCAGCACATGACAGAAGTAATTCAAGGTCAATGATTGATAGAGCTGATTATAATATCACATGGGGTTTCAGTTAAAAATGTAACTATTCTACCTCCAGTTGGTGACAGTAGTTAGAAATTATGACCCACTAAAGAGTATGCTGTGTTCTGTGACATAGTATCAGTTGTTGAGTGGAAAGGATGTTCACACTGCATGGGAAGCATTTTAAAAATACTTAAATGATGCATTATCAGAATATGTCCCTAGAATTCAAAGAATAAACAGGGTAGGAGTAAAATGGAAGTATAATCTCATTAAGCAAGAAATTCATAAAAAAAGACGATATGCAAGGAATACTGTGTACATAGGGATGAGGTCAGTTAAAAATTATGAGGAGCAGGGCAGAGGAGTCACAAATGTTGTATGGAAAGCAAAGTCTGAGTACAAAAAGAAACTTGCTCTGCAAGCTAAAGACAACCAAAAAAATACGAGGGTGGTCTGAAAAGTTCTTGGCCTAACAATGAAAAAACAAATTTATAATTTCCAAATTATTTTTATTTTTTACATAATCTCCCTTAAGACTAATACCTTTATTCCAGTGATGCTCTAGCACCATTATCCCATCCCTGTAGTGGTTCTCAGAAAGATCTGCAAAATACCCCTCTACAGCTGCAATTACCTTTGATTCAAAGAAAAACACTGACCAGTGAAGAAGAGTTTTAGTTTTGGGAAGAGATAGAAGTCAGAGGAAGCCAAATCTGGGGAATAGGATGGATGTTCCAACAATTCATAGTGCAGATCCCTTAATTTTACCATTGCCAAACACCTTTGTGGGCAGGTGCATTGTCCTGATGAAAGATGATTTTTTTTTTTCTTCTGCAAACCAGGTCTTTTCTCATGAATTTTTTCGTCTAGTCTGGTTAAAAGATCAGAATAATATTCCCAGTTATTGTTTTACCCTTTTCAAGATAATTAATAAACAAAATCCTTTAGCATCCCGAAACACCGATGCCATGACCTTTCCTGCTGATGGAACCGATTTTATCTTCTTTGGTGCTGAACAACCGGTTTCTATCCACTGTTTTGACTGCTGTTTGGATTCTGGTGTATAATGGTGAATCCAAATCTCATCCATAGTAATAAATTGACTCACAAAATCAGTTTTATTCTTGTTAAAACACTCCAAGTACTGCTCACAGCACCCATCTTGCGCAAAGCTTTTTCATTTGCAATTCCTCATGCAAAATATATCCTATACATTCTTTTGAAGTGCCTATAGTCTCAGCAGTTTCATGCACTTTGACTCGCCCGTCATCCAATACCATATTGTGCACTTGATCAATGATTTTTGGTGGAGTTATTACACTTTTTGGACATCCTTCACGTGGATCATCTTCAAGGCTGGTATGGCCATGTTTAAGCTCGACAGCCCATTTCTTAATTGTCAAAAACGAAGGAGAAGAGTCCCCATAAACTTTTTTGGACTGTGAATTTCTTTTGGCATTAAACCTTCTTTTACAATTTTATCCATTTCTGGGGATACAGACAACACTTTTGCTTCAGACAGCTGTATAAAACAAACTACTGGATAGAATGACTTGTAATTTCACATGGATGCTTATGACAGATGTACCAACTTAGAAAAAAAAAAAAAAAATCATTCCGATAGTTTTGCCATGTATGGTCGAGGCCAAGAACTTTTCACACTACTCTTGTAGTGCTATCATTATGCTTCAAGTAAAAGAAAGAATGAATATCAAGGAATAACTCTACCAAATGCAGATGATGTGGAGGTGACAGATGCAGAAGAGATCGTTCAACTAATGAGTGCCCATTCTGCTAAAAGTTATCAACCTGGTGCATGTAACATTGTGCTTTCTGCTTCCTCTTCATTGGATGAACATACTCAGGAGTATGAGGAGGCATTAGATCAGCTGCACAAACTATGTAACTCTTTATTTAACAAACCTTCATCCTCTTCTTGTGAGGATTCCTCTGCAGACCATTCATCATTTTGGTTACTCATGTCATTCATAGCAATGAAATTCCATTTGTTATTAAGTCATATTCTTCCTTTCTTTTCTTAAGAAAGATACATTTAAATTTACTATGCATGAATAGATTCAATGTGAATAAAGATTTCTTTAGTTAAGGGGATAAAAAACCCCTTATTGTTTTTCAGCCAGTAAGCGAAACTAAGATCGAAAACTACGATCTGAACGTTTCATGCCGACGAACTGTTAGCGTATCCAAGCGTAAGTGACCACTTGGTAGTGCCCCACCACGGCAACTCGTTGCAAAGGTGGAGCAAGATCCCTCACTGTTCTTGATATTTTCTCATAATGTAAAAACACACAGCTCTTAGGAGATGTAGTACTGTTTTACATTATGAGGAGAGGTCACTACCCAGACCGGTTTCAACCTTTTTTGAGGTCTCATCAGTGAGTAGCTAGACCTAGAATATCAGAGTTTAAGTGAAAAGAACTTACATACTTTTGCTATACGATTGCCAGAAAGGTGTGTCACTATATTATATTATAACATAGTATAACTAAGATGAAAAGCCAAAGGCTATTTTTTTCTGGCGAGGTTGATCAGTTAAGGGGATAAAAAACCCCTTATTGTTTTTCAGCCAGTAAGCGAAACTAAGATCGAAAACTACGATCTGAATGTTTCATGCCGACGAACTGTCAGCGTATCCAAGCGTAAGTGACCACTTGGTAGTGCCCCACCATGGCAACTTGTTGCAAAGGTGGAGCAAGATCCCTCACTGTTCTTGATATTTTCTCATAATGTAAAAACACACAGCTCTTAGGAGATGTAGTACTGTTTTACATTATGAGGAGAGGTCACTACCCAGACCGGTTTCAACCTTTTTTGAGGTCTCATCAGTGAGTAGCTAGACCTAGAATATCAGAGTTTAAGTGAAAAGAACGTACATACTTTTGCTATACGATTGACAGAAAGGTGTGTCACTATATTATATTATAACATAGTAGTTTTCGATCATACTTTCGCTTACTGGCTGAAAAACAATAAGGGGTTTTTTATCCCCTTAACTGATCAACCTCGCCAGAAAAAAAATAGCCTTTTGGCTTTTCATCTTAGTTATACTATGTTATAATATAATATAGTGACACACCTTTCTGGCAATCGTATAGCAAAAGTATGCAAGTTCTTTTCACTTAAACTCTGATATTCTAGGTCTAGCTACTCACTGATGAGACCTGAAAAAAGGTTGAAACCGGTCTGGGTAGTGACCTCTCCTCATAATGTAAAACAGTACTACATCTCCTAAGAGCTGTGTGTTTTTACATTATGAGAAAATATCAAGAACAGTGAGGGAGCTTGCTCCACCTTTGCAACGAGTTGCCGTGGTGTGGCACTACCAAGTGGTCACTTACGCTTGGATACGCTGACAGTTCGTCGGCATGAAACGTTCAAATCGTAGTTTTCGATCTTAGTTTCGCTAACTGGCTGAAAAACAATAAGGGGTTTTTTATCCCCTTAACCGATCAACCTCGCCAGAAAAAAATAGCCGTTTGGCTTTTCATCTAAAGATTTCTTTCTTTAAAATTAAAAAGTATACTAATGTATTATTAATACTTCCTGGTATTACATAGGTATTGAACTTTAATTAGAACAATTCTGATATTTAGAAATGTAAAATAATTAAATTCTTAACATATAATATAATAAATTTAGTTTAATCCTTTATCCAAGTGTGAGCAAACAAAGTTTGCGCCTGAAAGTATCTTCAGGACTGGGTTAACCCAGTCCTGAAGATACTTTCAGGCGCAAACTTTGTTTGCTCACACTTGGATAAAGGATTAAACTAAATTTATTATACTCTAACCAAGTGGAAAATAAACTTTCAACATCTTAACATATAATTCTATTTTAATGTAAAATATATTTCATTTAAAAGGCCATGTTCCCTGAGTGACCTGGAATATTTAGATGCAGAATTCCATCAGTCGCTGTCATGGTTAAAAGAAAATGATATATCTGATATGGGCCTAGACTTAACTTTTTCTGTCACAGAAGAAGTAGCTGGACAAATTGTTGAAAAGGAACTTAAAATTGGAGGTCGTAACCTTTCTGTTATAGAGCGCAACAAAAAAGAATATATTGAAAGGATGGTGAAATGGCGTTTAGAGAGAGGCGTGGCTGAGCAGACTGAGTCATTAGTCAAAGGATTTTATGAGGTAAATTTATTTTTGTAATTGTATTATTAGTATTTAGTATTACAATAGATTCCCACTTTATGCTCGCTTGCTTTATGACTCCTTAATTTTATATCCATATCTATTTAGAATACCTGTTTATTTCACCTTGCTATAAAAACCATGGTTTTAATAGCACTGCATGTAATTTTTGTTTTTTACATTCTGGAAATTTATTCAAGTATTTCATCAATGACCTTTTGTTCTGTTTTGCTGTGCATGCAATGCATTTGATAAAATTGTGCCATTTATCTAATGCACTATATTTTAGTTCTGTTGCATAAAGGAGGCACCAGGACACTAGTGGATATCTTAGGACTAGTATTGGAGGAGTTGCCAGACATAGAATACGGAAATGGGGAGAAGGGAGCATGATTTTGTGAAGTGTAGGGATTTTCTTAATAATTTACTCTCTCTCTCTCTCACTCTCACACACACACACACACACACGTCAGCCCCATGCACAGGAGAGGTCCGAAGACCTATGACACAACAGGACATGGGGGCAGGATTAGGGAGAAGAAAAGAGTTTGTTGATTGGAACTGGAAGTTATTAGGAATTAGGAATCATTGGGCAAAACAGTATGAGGAAGACTGATCCGAAGAACAGAGGTATATGGAATGCAGGAGGATAAGAAGTTGGTTCAATAAGTTTGTAACTGAATTGTAAATGTATTGACGAGTTGCTGCACATATTTGTGCATGATTAAGGGAAAGTTGAGGAATGATAGTGACTAGTTCACTGGAGATTTTGGTTTTGATCTTGGAGATCTTTAGCATCCATGGAAATCTTTATAGGAAAGATGTAATACAGTAATGGAGCATCTATGGGAAAGTGGTCAAAGGGGATGTTGGAAGTTTATTTTCCACTTGGTTAGACTACAATAAATTTAGTTTAATCCTTTATCCAAGTGTAAGCAAACAAAGTTTGCACCTGAAGTATCATCAGGACTGAGGCAACTCATAGTAAAGGTGGACCAAGCTCTCATTCCTCCTTGTCTCAGTATCTCCCATAATGCAAAGCCCATCTCCTTGCAGACACGTATAATGCTATGCATTAAGGAAAGGGCCACTACCCAGACCAGTTTTGACCTTTATTGAGGTCTCATCAGTGGGAGCCAGACCCAGAAGTGGTGATACTAAGGCAGAAGCAATGGAGAGGTCATATTTACCTATATGAGTTGGCAAAAGGTGAGCCTTATGATTAAATTACTCTGGATTTAAAGAAAGATGTTGGAAGTTTATTTTCCACTTGGTTAGACTATAATAAATTTAGTTTAATCCTTTATCCAAGTGTAAGCAAATAAAGTTTGCGCCTGAAGTATCTTCAGGACTGAGGCAACTCATAGTGAAGGTGGACCAATCTCGGTCTGGCTCCCACTGATGAGACCTCAATAAAAGTCGAAACCAGTCTGGGTAGTGGCCTTTCCCTTAATGCATAGCATTATACATGTCTGCAAGGAGATGGACTTTGCATTATGGGAGATACTGAGACAAGGAGTGATGAGAGCTTGGTCCACCTTTACTATGAGTTGCCTCAGTCCTGATGATACTTCAGGTGCAAACTTTGTTTGCTTACACTTGGATAAAGGATTAAACTAAATTTATTGTAGTCTAACCAAGTGGAAAATAAACTTCTAACATCTTTCTCTAAATCCAGAGTAATTTAATAATAAGGTGGCACAACTTTTGGCAAGTCGTATAGGTAAATATGACCTCTCCATTGCTTCTGCCTTAGTATTACCACTTCTGGGTCTGGCACCCACTGATGAGACCTCAATATCCTCAATATGAATGGCATGGCTGTTGCTGTTAACCCTCAGATGAGATATGAGCAAATGAATGGCTCTGCTTGGTGGTGGGGTGAGCCTGCCATGGTGTAGCACCAACCGGTTCTGAGAGTTCTTCTCAGTGGCAGGGTGAGCCTGTTACTGAGGGGAACAATGCTGAGTTTTTGGAGTTTGACCTGTTCTTGAACATGCAATAAAGGTCGAAACCAGTCTGGGTAATGGCACTTCCCTTAATACATAGCATTATACATGTCTGCAAGGAGATATGCTTTGCATTATGGGAGATACCGAGACAAGGAGTGATGAGAGCTTGGTCCACCTTTACTATGAGTTGCCTCAGTCCTGAAGATACTTCAGGTGCAAACGTTGTTTGCTTACACCTGGATAAAGGATTAAACTAAATTTATTATGGCCATAGGGGAGTTAGTGAGAAATCAGTCATCTATTTTAAGCAAATAAGCTCTTTTCTGAATACAATCAAGTATTCTGAAAAATGTTTTAGGTGCACAACCCCAAATGTCAGAACAGTATTCTAGGGTCAGCATTCCAAAGTTGAGGTGGATTTGAGATTTATATATTAGTGTCAGTAGGTGAGCAAAAGAGAAGTATTGTTTAGAAGAAAAAAAAAATTGTAGACTGAAGAGACTATGGATGTGAGGTGTTTGTTCCAGGAATGTCAAGAAGAGAAAAGTGATCCTGGGTAGCCATGCAGAATATTATCAGAAAGTCAGAGTGAAACATGCTTTTTGTTTTGGGAAGTGAGAGAGGATTGTGTTTTGGTGGCATTAAAACTCACTGGGATATCCTCTTCCCACTTGAGAATGGCAAGTGAATCAGTATTTAAGGCATTAGTTATTAGAAGGTATGGAAGCCTGAAATACTTGAGTATTACAATGTTTTGTGGAGAAGAGCAATGGCGAGCACTCTCATCAGCAAAACTATGGATGAGATTGGATGTGTGTGTGTGTGTGAGAGAGAGAGAGAGAGAGAGAGAGAAAGAAAAGATCATTGGTGTATAGGAGAAGAGTGTCAGTGAAAGGATAGAACCCTGAAGTATTGCAGCATTGATTGAAAAAAACCAAAGGGTTTTTTTCAATCAAGGCAAAGGGTAGGAGGAAGACCATGAGTTGCTACTTAATAAGAAAATAATGCACCAGATTCAGTCATGTCAAGAGTTTCTTGATATTTCCAATGACTTGAGTTTCTCCATCATTTTCCATAGCCTGTGCCCAAAGGTAGATAAGGTTAGCTAGGAGATCTTCTGTGGAACAAGAATGGTGGAATTCATATTGGTAATGACCAAGTAATTGCTGAGTATGCAATTACTTGGTCATTACCAAGTAGTGAAGCAGTGGCTGTTGATGACCTTTTCCATTATTTTAAGGGTACTGAAGTGAGATCAATAGAACACTAATTTGATAGTTGATTTTTATTTCCATTTTGGATAAAGGCTGGGTAAGAGTGTTTCCAAGCTATTGGATAGATGTCAGATAAGTATGACAGCTTGTAGAGGCAATACAAAGTGAATGTTAGTTCTGGAGCTCAAGCTTTTAGTTCGGAGCAGGAGACTTGTTAATGTCAAGGGTATTTGAATATTTTTGATTCTTCTGATAAACCTGATGCTTAGAGGTTTGCATTTATCTTTGAATGAAAAATGCATATCATTCTACCATTAGGATGTGTGAAAGAGGTGGAAACATGTAAAGGCATAAGATGTATCCTGCATCTTGGTGAGGGACTACTATTTTTGAGTGGGTAGCAAATTTAGCATTTGGCTCTTAGAAAGTCTGCTTTGGCTTTGTTGATGTTTTTTGCAGTTGTAGTATAAGCTAAGTGAAAGGCTTGAGTTATGACTTGAGCCATTGGACATGTGCTGAATTTTTTAGCTTGCTTTGGCATGTTTGTTTGGAGAACCAGGAATTGAATAAAAGTGAGGATCTCTTCAAATAGACATCAACAGTCTATTTGAAGAGAGTTGGTTAAGGAAAGGTCCGGGGTACAGAGAGAATGATGGGGATTATCTGACATTTTTTGGTAGGTTGTTGAATAATTTGTGTTAAATCATCACTGACAGAAAAGTAGTTCAACTTTTTGGAGAAGGGAAGCCAATTAGAATTACAGACATTTGAAATCCCCAGGGAATATTTTATCTACACTGTTGGGGACTTTATGTGATCATCTTTACTGACCTATAGTCATATAGATAAAGCCACAAGAGCAGTAGCACAGCAAATGCTGGCACCATAGGCAGGAAAGGATATATATGATACTGCTGGACTTTGCAAAGGAATTTGATATTGTGCCATCAAAGTGTGACATATAAATTAGAGCATATAGGAAGGAATGAAAGTATAATAAGTATTGAGTAAATAATGATTAGTGTGGGGTGCCTTACACAGTAGGTTTTTGCCTAGAAAATAATAATAGTATTAAACTATATTCTTAGGTCACAGTGTAGTAATCTTATCTGACACTTGATTTCTTCATCGCATGGGTTCATATTCATGTTTCTGTGTACTAATTTTTATGTTATTTATAATGTACATACAGCTACAGAGATGATAACAGTATGGAAAAGAAGAATAAGTTCCAAGAACTAACCACTGCATAAAAAATGAGGACATTGAGAGATGTAAAATTGAAATATTATATAAAATCATAGCTGTGTGTGCATCTCTGTAAGGTACTGAGGCTATATAGAAGTCTGGGATACAGCTTAGATTAAAATATTATAATATAAATAGCTGAGCTGTCCTATCTATGTTAGATGTCGCATACAAAATGAGACTAGATAGCCACTGTCAAAGTAGCTGTCTGATTAGAACAAACTAGTTCCTTCATAAAATATTATTAAAAAGTCTTGAAAAATAGATTCACTATATGTGTACACACACAATAAATAGATGAAGAAAAGTTATTTAAAATATCCTGAAATTATAGACTCAAAGGAAGAGAGAGAGAGAAGGGGGTGGGGGCAAGAAACTTAGGTAGATCAGTCGAAAATGTGGAAGGCACCCATGTACTGAAGCAGGAAACTTTGCTTACTCCATAAGGATGAAGAAGAAGAAATGGAAAATGCTCAAATCCATGTTCTTTTCTCATTTCTTATTTTATGTGGCTAGTGACACGAAAATGTATTGATATGGATTGTCTCATACACCTGCTTCCTTTTCTCCTGCAACACAAACAAATTATCTAACAAATACAGTCATGCAGCAGGTATAATACTCTAGCTTATAGTTTTATAAGTCTCAGCAATACTTCCAAAAATTACCATATAGCAGTGATGGCGAACCTATGACGCGCGTGTCAGCACTGACACACCTTGGATGTTGAAAAATATTGGTATTCTGATGAAAAAACTGCGATAAATCGTGTAAGATCGCTCTCAGTGAAGGCGAAGATAGGTTTCGGTTCATTGAAAGAATTATATTTTATAGTTAGCCTATTTCTATTTTATTTTGTAGTTAGAGCTAAAGCTCTTCTAATAATTTTCTCTTCTACATACTCTTGTGAAACTCTATTTTCTGCCTTAAATAATATCAAATTGAAAGGGAGAAATAGATTGAGCAATGATATGAGCGCTGCCTGTGTAGCATTAAAATGTACACACTATAGCCCTTCTATAAAGCAACTTTCTTCCAGTACTCAGCAACATAAAAGTCATTAAATGTAATGTAAGTTTGTAATTTCACTTTATTAAATTAATTGTATAATATGAATTCATAGATTTTATATCAATATCCTATTAAATAAATAGCCTAATATGATATGTATAAGTCACCATCTATGATTATGTAGTTAAATTTATATAAATAGCCTAATATGATATGTATAAGTCACCATCAATGATTATATAGTTAAATTTATAATGCATGTATGCAAGTGGCACATCAACAATGTCAATATTTAAAAAAAAAAAAGATATTTGACACACCTGGGTAAAAAGGTTCGCCATCACTGCCATATAGCGTCAGCTTTCCTTTTTAAGAATATATGTATATTTTCCAATATCTATGAACATATCATATGCCATCCAAAAGCAAAACTCTGGAATTACTGAGAGCACTGTTCATAATTATTAACAAGCATAAAAAAGAGTCTGGTTGACACAATCAATCTTATAAATTACAAAACAGTAAGGTAAAGTAACTATGTTATTAGTTGTACAAGGACCCAGTTAAGTATGGAATAATTGGTGTATATAACATTGAAAAAAGATATCACCAAAAAAAATTTGTGTTGCATAGGTATTATTTCTGGAAAAATTTCCATGTTACTCCTCTAAGTAAATAATATTTTTATGGCTATTTAGCCTATTTTTGTTTAGGAGTACCCTTTTTTTTATAATGTCATTGGTTTTTTACTCAATTTTTAGGGCATTGCTAATGTTTTAAAGACAGATATAGGAAGAATAATTTGGACATACCTTTGTAGGATGTTGCTGGTTGTCTTCTTATTCAGCGGCATATGGCAACTATACATTTATCTGCTGTTAAAGTATGACTTGAAAGGAAGGGAAGTTGGAAATGTGGGGATAGAGAGATGTGGGAGAATTATCGGTGAGGCAAGAGGTGTGTGTGTGTGTGAATTTTAAACCTGAATTTTTTAAGGGTGGGCAGAGAATTCTTGGGTAGGGAGGTGAAAGATAGAAATTTTTGGGGAAGAAAAAGGATATGATGGAATAAGATCGGGGGGGGGGGGGAGTAACGGGGTGTGAGCCATTTTGACAGTGTGTCGTCTTTGGAGCTTGGGGGAAGTGGAGGCTGTCATGCCGGCTTGGTGTTTTTGTTTTTGGTGTATCTGTGTTGTATTCTATTGCTCGGAGTCATGACCTAATTTTTATGTTTTGGAGCTTCCAACTCTCGGAGATTACATAAAAATTAGGTCACGACTCCAGCCAGTAGAATACAACACAGATATACCCAAAGACAAAAACACCAAGCCAGCATGACATAGCCTCCACCTTCCCCACGAGCTCCAAAGATGCACTGTCAAAACGGCTCATGCTCCGTTACTCCCACCCCTGATCTTATCCCATCATTATCCTTCTCCTTCCCAAAAAATTTCCATCTTTCACCTCCTTCCCCAAAAATTCTTTGTCCACCCTTTAAAAACTCAGGTTTAAAATTCACACACCTCTTGCCTCAATGATAATTCTCCCACATCTCTATCCCCACATTTCCAACCCCCCCCCCTTCCTTTCAGTCATATGCCAGATGCCACTGAATAAAAAGACAACCAGCAACATCCTACAAAGGCATGTCAAATTATTCTTCATATATCTGTCTTTAAAACATCAGTAATGCCCTAAAAATTGAATAAAAAGCCAATGATATTATAAAAAAATGGGGTACTCCTAAACAAAAATAGGCTAAAAAGCCATAAAAATAATTTGTGTTGCATATTTTATTAATATTTTAAATCAGATAAAAAAAAATCTTTATTCTTTGACTAAGCAGAAAAATTAAGTATGTTTTTATTAGGAAAATACATATGCTTAAATTTTAGGCTACATTCCATAATTGAAATAAATTTCTCCCAAAAAAAAGTATTTATCTTTCTTTGAAAAGTGTAACAAGGAGATTTTCTATAATAACTGCACACATATGATGCGTGCAAATACATTTGAGCATGTCTTTTAAACTATTTTTTTCAGACTATATTATTTTCAGAAGAAATTTTTTAATGAACCAGTACTAAATAGTAGGTGTTCCACTACTAGATACCTTACCCTGATAACAAGAACTTTTGTTTACCATTTCTATTTCTCTCTCTCTCTCACACACACACACACACACAAAAGTTTGCAAAAACCTGTGATTTAATTCTGCATGTGTGGGCAAAGAGTCAGAAAGGAGTCTCTTAATGTATTTCTCAAATAGCTGGGGTCATAGTGTGTCCATGAGGAAAATGTATGAGGAGGGTAATTCCAAGAACAGAAGTAGAGAATGAAAGAAGGTGGTTAGAAGTTGGTTCACTAAGTTTAGAGCTGAACTGTTTATAAATATCAATCAGTAGCCATTTATGTTTTTACATGTTCAGAAAAAAGTGGAAATGGCCAGTTTTTTGAAACACAGTTCATAAATATATGGGTAGAATGAATGAAGGCGAAATAGAAAAGGCAATAATTCAGAAACAGAGCATTTTTGAGAAACCGATCGGATGGAATCAGCTGTTAAATCGATTTTATTCTTGTGGATAGCATCAGGTATACTAAATACGTTTTTTTTTTTTAGTTTATTTTAAGTATAATTTTAATATTTAAATTATTATTATTATTATTATTATTATTTGACACCTCCAGGGAGTCCAAAGACTCATCGAGGGAGAGTGTGCCAACAGCATCGAACGATTGGTCCCCTTCCAACTACTAATCGCGCTCAAACTTACTTAACTGAGCCATTAGTAGCAGAGGCTCTACCAATCGACCAACCTTTGCCGGCAATTATGATTTTAATATATAATATATTTAATTATACTTAAGTATAATTAAATATATTTAGTTTTTTAAGAATTCACAAGATCTTGAAGTCATGATAACAGTTTAATGGAGTGAAACAGCACTAGGAATATTAAAAATGGTATTTCATACTTCCAATATTTCATTTCATTTATAGAGACATTCTCAGAGAGTACAAAATAAGACTTGTAACACACACACACAAAACTAGGCAGCAAGGCAGCACAAAACTAGCAGAAAAACTAAAGTCCTAACTAGGTGGGGCACCGTCTATGGACACCTGCCACCTGGGATGTATACTAGATAACTTACGAATATAGATAACTGGAATCTTGAAGTATTAGTGTTTCCCATGTGTTTCCACAGGTTGGAAGACATTGTACCCAGCAGTTTTTGTAAGAGACTAGAAAGGCATGACTGTCACATGCTGTAAGGTTTGTACATTTTGGAAAACTAGTTTTTGATATAGTGTGAAAATTTTTAACACAGTGGGGAATAAATTCCCTCATTCTAACATGTATAATTTTTTATCATGATCATAACAAGCATCTTGATCCACACATTGGAAACAGTAGTCTGCCCACTAAAAGGATGAGTTAAAATCTTGCTTGGCATTGTTGTAGTGCAAAAATTCTCAAGATGAGTTACTCTGGATGAGATAAGGGTTTCACTAGAGATGAAACTTGCATGAGATTGTGATCTGAATTACCAAGAGAAGCAGTCTCCTTAGCAGTGTACTTGACTGGTTAAGAAAAGATTGAGTGTTCTGGATCAGTGGAGGGAATTGTCAGGAATTCTGTTGGGAGATGAATGATTTACTTTAGGTCATTACTTATAGCAAATTCTCCACCTTCTATCCCAGCTTGACTAGTGAGACTGAAAGAAGGGAACTACCTCTGGATATTAAAGTCACGAAGGAAGATGACTTTACTGTTAGAGAATTTGAATTGCAGGAAATTCAGAATGATTTTCAGAATTAGGGGAAGTTAGGGACAGTAGATGATTGATACATAATGAGGCAAGGAAAGCTTGAACCAGAGAAAATCAAAAAGAGGGCATTCATGATTCAACATCTTATGGGAAGGAATGCCAGAGGATGTCGAATACTTGAATTATATGTATATAGGTATATATAGGTGTGTGTGTGTATGTGTGTCCAGTTTTTACATTAAACCATGAGTAGTATGCTCCCCCCCCACCCCACCCCCCTCATACACATGAAAAACAAAATAAGATTTTTTTCACCTTTCAGGTTGTTGATCCAAGGCTAGTTTCAGTATTTGATGCTCGCGAACTAGAACTAGTAATAGCAGGCACAGCTGAAATTGATGTTACTGACTGGAGAAAAAATACTGAATACAGATCAGGTTAGTCTTGTGTTGATCTTTTTAAAGAACTTGTTTTTAATGTACTGACATTTTACTCATCTGCATTAACTGATTAGCCATCAAGGAATTTGTACACTTAGTATCCATGGCAGATAGAGCTAGGTGTTGTAGGTTTAGTCCTATGTATGAAATTATTCAGTTTCATTCATAGGTAGGATGAAATAAGATGATGATGAGATGAATAAAAAGTGTGTATTAAATTCTTTAACAAACATAACAGGTGATATTTTACAGATTAATACAAGAAGTTCTTATACTTGTGTGTAAAAAACCATATTAGTAGTTTAACAGAAGTACGCATTCTTAATAGGAGTTATATATAGAATGCCTTCTAATTGGAACAGTAACATTAATTAGAATTTGGTGTTGTCTTTCTTCGCTGTAATGAATGGAAAGAGGTGAAACCTATTTCTCTCCTTGCAGAATCAAACAGAGTATTTCATTATTAGTTTTCTACCATCAGTTTTTTTTTCTCCCATGTAGTCTATTTTTTTATAAAGTTTTTGATTTACTTTTCTATCCTCCAAAGCAATTCTCATCCCCCTTCTTTATCTCACCCATGAAAGTGTTTAAACTTATTGTACATTAGTACTAACGGTTGGATAATCCAGAAAAAAACCTATTCTTAGAGATAATGTGGTACTTTTTCAAGCCACTTCAGGCTGACAATAGTAGGGTGTTAGGCTCACATTAGGTGATGAAATTCATTGCTATCTGATGCTATTCACAAACAATATATGCCCACTCACTAACCAATCAGGAACTACATTCACTTTTGTACCTGTTTTGCTAATCTCATCTTCCTTTCTGCTTAAGTGCTCATAGATTAGTTCTGCTTACATAGTCTTCAATATTTATGAGGTCAAGTTATTTTCTAATATCGTCATTTTCAATATGTTTCTGCAATTGATGACATACCCTTGATTTTCCTTAGAATTCTCGTATTTGTGGTCTCATTTCAGACTATTTCATTTCTCGGCCTATTCTCCAATCCATATCTAAGCTGGTTTCAGTGTTGTCTTTGATACTGCTAGTTTGATGCTTTGGCTGATTGATCTCTTGTTCTATGTAAATTTCTTTCACTGGCTTTCCAATGTACCAGCCAAAGTATTCTGTTATCTCTTTCCATATTTAATTTCTCATCATCACTAAAAAGCATGCTAAATAATTAAAATGTGTAACATGTTCTCCAGGTTTACTGCTGAGAATGCAATTATGATTTCTGTTTTCCCTTGTTTTCACAGTTTTTTCCCTTTATTTTTGATTTTCATGAAATGTCGAAGAAAATTTGCTTAAGACAGTGTCATCATAAAATAAAGATTTATTGTTACATAGACCATATATTTACAACGTACTTAAGCTCTTACAAATTGTCTACCGGTTTCGCTAGTAACTGACCAGCTTTCTCAAGGCTTGCATAGTACAAAAAAGAGGTAAATGCAAAAAAGGTTTCAAAATACAAAGAACCGTTAGTACCTGTTAGGTAGCTAGGGTGACCCACTCGCATGACATAACTACTCAGCATCATGAACACGCATTACATGCAAATGCATAATATGATTATTTGCGTACTGTAGCTCTGTTGAACTGAGGAAGTTAATTAGATTTTTCCAGGTATCGTTCAGAATGGCCCCTTGATTTCTGTTTAGGTTACTTCCCGTACGTAGTACAACTGCCACTTCTTTAAATACTCAATGCCTGTAATCCTCGTCTACGTAGGGCATGGAGCTGTTATTCCAGTCTATAGTGTGGTTCGAAGTTGAAAAGTGATGTGCCAATCCTGAGGTGATCGTTCTGTTGTGATTAACATCGCCTATATGTTCTTTCTGTCTTATTTCCAGGCTTCTCGAAGTCTGTCCGATGTAGGAAAGACCGCACGTGCATGAAATATTATACACACCTGGATATTTATAAAATGGCACACTGTCTTTAGGGAGATCTTAGGACCTGTCTTATGCTATTTGTTGGTTTAAATACAACCCTGATGTTATGTGTCTTTAACAATCTTGCAATTTTTGTTGAAATTGAACCTATAAAGGGGATGTATACTTGAATACTTGAATACTTGGCCTGAAGAATTAAAACGAAAACTTAAATCCTCACATCCCATCACTCCTAGACTATACGGGGCGCCTAAAGTGCATAAAGAAGAAGTGCCACTTCGTCCGATTTTGGATGGCAGGTCATCCCCAACGTACCTATTGGCTAAGCACCTAGCGAATTTACTTAAAGGAAAAATTAGACAAACAGAGTCCTACTTAAAAAATTCTCAACACTTTGTGGACAAACTAAAAAAACATAAAAATTACACAAACAGACATAATGGCCAGCCTAGATGTAGTGTCCTTGTTCACGAATGTACCAGTAGAAGAAGTAATGAACATTATCAAAGATATCTTTCCTGCAGATATCACAAAGATGTTCGAGCATTGCCTACAATCAAATTTTTTCAAAGTTAACAACAAGATATACAAACAATTAGAAGGCCTAGCCATGGGCAGCCCTCTGTCACCACCATGTGCAGACTTTTTCATGGAGAAATTTGAAGATGAAATATTCACCAGCATTATTCCTAAACCTTCTATATGGTGGAGATATGTGGATGACATCTTCATCATATGGAAAGACAACTTAGAAAGCCTACATCTGTTTGTTAACAGAATCAATGCACTCCACAATAAAATAAAATTTACTCTAGAAGTAGAAAATAACGAACAGCTACACTTCTTGGACTTACTAGTAAAAAGACAAGGAAACAGCATCAAACTGTCGATTTACAAAAAACCAACGGACACTGGAAGATAACCATCATAGGTCACAGAAACACAGCATCATCCACATGCAAAGAAATCGAGCTAGAAAATTTATCTCTGACGAGGAAGAAGTTCAAACAGAACTGTCTCAAATAGCTACAACTCTATCATAAAATGGTTATCCTAGACACATCATCAACAAATTTCTATACAAAGATAACCAACAAGAAAGAACAGTCGCCCAGCATATCTCAACAGCAGTCATCCCCTTTATAGGTTCAACTTCAACAAAAATTGCAAGATTGTTAAAGACACATAACATCAGGGTTGTATTTAAACCAACAAATAGCATAAGACAGGTCCTAAGATCCCCTAAAGACAGTGTGCCATTTTATAAATATCCAGGTGTGTATAATATTCCATGCACGTGCGGTCTTTCCTACATCGAACAGACTTTGAGAAGCCTGGAAATAAGACAGAAAGAACATATAGGCGATGTTAATCACAACAGAACGATCACCTCAGGATTGGCACATCACTTTTCAACTTCGAACCACACTATAGACTGGAATAACAGCTCCATGCCCTACATAGACGAGGATTACAGGCATCGAATATTTAAAGAAGCGGCAGTTGTACTACGTACGGGAAGTAACCTAAACAGAAATCAAGGGGCCATTCTGAACGATTTTTTTTTTTTTAAATATCAGATAGAGATCTTAAATAAAGATATATCTTAAATAGATATCCTTATCATATTCTTTGGATTTTTCAATGCTGATAACAAGTCACTCTTATATGTTATTATTATTATTATTACCGCAAGACCTCATGGAGTCAAAGACTCATCTGGGAGGTCCTTTCATCACACACAGCTCATCATACCGTGCCTTGAACACATTCAAACTCCTTGCAGACACCACACTCTCAGGCAAGGCATTCCAATCATTCACAACTCTGCATGAAAAAACCTGCCTCTCACTCCCCTACTCACACCCTCTTTATACAGTTTTCCAGGGATGACCTCTGGTTCTCCCCCGATCTCCCACTATTTTCTATAGAACTTCTCCAGCATTGATCCTATAACAACCCCTTACCAACTTACCTCTTCCCCCCCCCCCCCTCTTCCTCCTGTCTACCAGATTCTGCAAATTACATCTTCTCAATCTTTCCTCACACTCGACATTCCAGAAGTCAGAAACTACCTTAGTCAATCGCCTTTGGACCCTTTCCAACATCTCTTCATCCTTCTGAAAACCAGGTGACCAAATTTGGGCATAATAGTCCATGTATGGCCTAATCAAAGCCTTATACAACGGAACAAGAATCTCCCTATGTCTACACGTCAATGTCCTCTGCATCATTACCAGAAGCCTTCATGTTGTCTTCACAATTTTGGCTATGTGTCCCCTAAATTTCAGATCCTTATCCACTATCACACCCCCAGATCTCCTATTTCTTCCACCTCCAACAATATATCCTCACCAAGCATAAATTCTGCATCCCATCTTTGTTTTCCAAATTTTAAAACTTACATTTTGCAACATTGAACTCACATCTCCATTTCCGTGCCCAATCACTCAATTTATTCAAGTCTTCTTGTAAGGCCACAATGTTTTTATATAAAATCCCTTGTAGCAGAAAAAGCTGAGAACTATACAACATGGCAGTTGAAAACGTTCTAGATTTTCTAGAATGATATTACTGAATATCAGAAATAATGAATGGCTTATGTATAAAAGTGATCAGAATATTATTAATGTGGAAGGATTTTTTCATCTGAAGATGAATTAACCAGTCTTACATACCGGCTGTAAAGTTTTTGCATTTACAAAACAAGCACATGAGCCAGAGAATGCATGCAATTAATAGACATACTGATTTTATCATCTGGTGGAACCACTGCCTGCTTTTCAGAGGTTTAAATTTTCTTGAAAAAGTTCCACGTTTAGTCTCTAGAGCAAGGTTTCCAGATTTTAAAAAAAAAAATCTTATGCAAAATAAATAAATAAAATAAAATAAATCTGTAGCTCATCTGTGCTAATTTACTATAATACAGGCATGTTTGTTGTCTGTGGTAGTTCAGTTGTGAAAAAGACAGAAAATGTTACAGAATTTGATGGTGCATATTACACATAACTTTGTTAGCCTAGTTGTTGAGTGATATCATACCTGCCCTCTAACAGGCTGTAGGTTCGAATTCCTGTTATAGACATGGATGCATGTGATTGGATGATGATGAAATTCATCTCCCAGATAGTCCAAGACCACTTCCCTCCAAGTAAACTGAAGTTGCTGAAAAAGTTTCATGTTTGATCTCTAAAGTAGGGTTTCTAGATTATGTAAATATATATATATATATATATATACAGTATGAGTCTGTAGCTCAGTGGAAATGGCGTTTGCACTCCATGTTACTTGATCTCCTGAACTAAGACCTCAGTTCAAATCTAGTCACTGACTTGTAGAACATTTTCTAAGCCTTTCTTCAACCAGTTCCCAACTTAGTCGATCTCTGGCATTGGCAAGCGGGTTTCTTCCTCTGTAAACTCAAGAAATTTGACTGTATAACACTATCTCAGACAGTAAATATATAGTATTAGGAGCCACAAAATGGCAGTACTTGCCAGCTGCCTCTCTTCACCCATGCTGGATAGTGTTATTGATAGTCTTTGGCCAGCTGTCTCTAATTGGTCACCAGTGGAGATTGAACTGCCCTCTCAGTCTCCAAAAGTTAGATAGGGATAAAACAGCCTCACCTACATCCTGTAAGGGAATCAAAGGTGTTAGTGGGTTTTTTACATATACAGTATATAGAATATTTTTAAAATTAATAAAATAATAAAAAAACTCTTATCCCCCATGACTAATGTACTATAGATTTACAATCTATTGTGGATGGAGTCGCATTTAAAAAGTTTTTTTAAATAAAATATTTTTTTTTAAATTAATAAAATAATTATTAAAAATCCTTAGTTCATACATGGTATTAATGCACTAAAGATTTAAAAACCTTTTTTTTTGGGGGGGGGGGGGATCACATTAAAAAATAATAAAAGATAGATACTTTAGGGAAAAACTGGTGTTGTGCACAGGTTCTGGAATCAACATGTAAAGCCAATAATTCACTTCTTCCCAAGAACTTAATTTTATTGTATCAGGAGGAAACTTGTTGCAATGTTTATTATAGAAATAAGTAGATTGAAGCTAATGATGGTTTTAATGGCTTATCTGAAAGAAGATTTAAATATCTGGTAATATACATAATGGTAAGATTTTTGCTTTCATCCTGTTTGCTAATTCTGATCACTTAAGCATAAGATAAAGTAAAATATAAGGTATGTGAATGGTTAATTTGGAGATTTTAAAGATGTCTGGTTCTAAAGCAACAATCTGGATACAACAAAATGCCATTTTTCTTAATGGCAGCTGCCTTTCTTCTGATATTAGTTTGTTTGTAATAGCAAATTTTTTTACAAAATTTTGCTATTACAAACAAACAAACTAATATCAGAAGCACAAGTTAATTTTATAGTGAGGAAGATTCACCAGAAACTTTGGAAAGAAAATACCAAGAATGTTAGATGTTGAAAGTTTATTTTCACTTGGTTAGAATGTAATAAATTTAGTTTAATCCTTTATCCAAGTGTGAGCAAACAAAGTTTGCACCTGAAAGTATCTTCAGGACTGGGGTAAGGTGGCGCAACACAGGGCGACTCCTTGCAAAGGTGGAGCAAGCTACCAACACTCCTATCTCAGTATCTCCCATAATGCAAAACACATCTCCTTGCGGATATGTCTAATGTTATGCTTTAAGGGAAGGGCCACTACCCAGACTAGTTTCGACCTTTATTGAGGTCTCTTCAGTGAGAGCCAGGCCCAAGTGGAGATACCAGCCAGAAGCATTAGCAAGGTCATCTCTACCTATAGGAGTTGCCAAATGGTGTGCCACCTTTTTAATAAATTACTCTGGATTTAGAGGAAGATGTTGAAAGTTTGCAGAAGAAGAAGTTTGCAAGGAGTCGCCCTGGTGTTGCACCACCTTACCCCAGTCCTGAAGATACTTTCAGGCCCAAACTTTGTTTGCTCACATTTGGATAAAGGATTAAACTAAATTTATTATATTCTAACCAAGTGAAAATAAACTTTCAACATCTTTCTTTAAATCCAGAGTAATTTATTAAAAAGGTGGCACACCATTTGGCAACTCCTATAGGTAGAGATGACCTTGCTAATGCTTCTGCCTGGTATCTCCACTTGGGCCTGACTCTCACTGAAGAGAACTCAATAAAGGTCAAAACTAGTCTGGGTAGTGGCCCTTCCCTTAATGCATAACATTAGACATATCTGCAAGGAGATGTGTTTTGCATTATGGGAGATACTGAGATAGGAGTGTTGGTAGCTTGCTCCACCTTTGCAAGGAGTCGACCTGTTGTTGCACCACCTTACCCCAGTTCTGAAGATACTTTCAGGTGCAAACTTTGTTTGCTCACACTTGGATAAAGGATTAAACTAAATTTATTACAAGAATGTTAGAACATCAGTATGATGGTAGATTGCTGTTTAAGAATGGAAACGACTGTATCATCATACAAGAAAAATACTAGCAAATAGTTATACAAAAGAAAAAGATACTTTCTTCAAAACAGATTTAGGGATTTTGAATGATTATTTCCTTTTATATGGACATGCTTTGATTTTCATCTATCATCATTAGAATCAAAAAAACTAAATTTAAGAAAATTAAGAAACAATGTTATATATTTTTCCTGTTTTGTCAAAAATTTTTAATGCAGCCCCAAAAAATGAACATCATTTTGGAAATCAACCCAAATCACCACCACCATATAGTGAATCACTGCTTTTTATTTTTCTCACTTGTAGATGTAAATAATGGTATAAATGACATTTGCAAGCAGTTGTATATGTATGTATGAAATGACATAAATAAGCATTTATTTATGATGGATGTGTGAATGAAAAATTTAGAATAATTTTTGCAGAGAAAAAAGTTATTCTAAATAGTTTGGCTTAAGGGAACACCAACTAATTTAGTGATCAATCTATGCCATTAAAAGTTGTTCCATTTCAGAGATATAATTGTCATGTTTGCAGATAACTGTAGTATTACAATGTAGCACTTTTCATTTCACTAAGAACTTTACATTTGTTTTAAGCAACTGTACCAACAGTAGTTTGAGGCAAGTTTTACATGTAGCCTGTCTCAGTGTTCAATATATCATCGTCACTAAATTTAATAATTTTAATCTTAGCATGTAATGTAACAGGTTTATGTGCCTTCTTTTCACTGGAAGCAACATCACCCTTACTTTTTTGAATTTCATCTGCCATCATTAACAATAAAAAAAAAAAAATAAAAAAAAGAAGTTATAAACTGTTTATAATTCACAGCAAAACATCAGAAATACATGGAGATGCAGTGAGCAACACCGTCGTAAGGAAACAATTCATGAAACTGCTCATGTTTGATTTATGGAGTATCATGTCACACCATCATATTAGTGAGTGCAGCATCGTATAAATGGACTTGGTCATAATTGAAAACCATTGTATGAGTGAATGCAGTATCATATGAGCAGACCATCATAATGTGGAGTGTTACTGTACTGGCCTATATCACTATGCAAAAAAATTTTACTACCAGATCTGGATAAGCATTACCTTTCAAATCTGGAAGGTTGGACTTTACATGGACAATTTGTAGTTATTTTATTTTTTTATCATATTTTATGTGTAAGAAAGACTTTTTGAAACTTTGACTGAATCAGGTTGTCTCCCAGCAAACCTGTCACCCAGTTGTCTGCCTCTCATCTGTCCCAGTTGGCCATAGCCCATCTATACTGTTGCCCAATTGCCATTGAACTGATTTCCAGAATAACAAACAGCACAGAATGCAGGAGAAAATTATTGGTGTGGGGGGGGTATATTTATGGGTATGATCAATATAGGAGGGATGGTTTAGGAGGCATGGGGAGTAGTTGAATGTGAAGAGAGATATGGGGAAAGATAAGATTATAAAAGTCAGCAGGTTGAAGCACATGAGAAATTTGTCAAAATTCTGGATTTTTTAAAGAATTATAAGAAATAGAAACTAGCATAAATAATCCATACTACCACTCCATTTCAATATTAATTTCTCATTCTAATTTTGTTTTAATTACCATAGCGTGGTTGCAAGGACAATGTAATACTTTTTTTTTTTCTGTTAAACGACCTGAATTTGAATCCTGTCTAGGATTCAAGAAACCTTTATGAGGACTTTTAGTTGAAGGTGAGTTAGTTAGTTTCATATGAAGATGGTAGTTTTTCTTCCAGGAAACTTGGGTTTTTATATGCTAAAAACAAATCTGAGCTTCAGCTCACATACAGTTATGGCCATATTTACAACCAATCCATTTAACATGAGTTGGTGAAAAAAAATTCTCTTTCTTTTTTTTGACAGCATTCTGTGCTATGTAATGCAGAATATATTATACACTGCTTGGAAAGAAGTCTGTTGACTTCTTTCCATCCTCATCCCCCCCATGGGTAAGGTATATCATGCCATGTAATGAGTCACATTTTTGTGTCCAGTATAAATTGGAGAAATACGATGCTCCCAAGTCATTGCAACTGTGTCTGGGTAAAATGACTGTGAGAAGGGAACTGATGGAGTTTGAATGAGGCATTGTGATAGGATGCCATGTTGCAGGATTATTTGTTTGGCAAATTGTTGACAATTGGGCCATCCCAGGTCAACAAAAAAAAAAATAAAAATAAAGAAAAGTATATGAACCTAAGTATTCAATCTGAAACTTGCTGATCTTTTTCATTGTAACTAATAATTTCGAAAGGTAGAATAACAATGGTCTATTTTTCAAAACAGAGACAAGCCACGTGCTAAATTATTATTATTATTTTTTGGTAACCTCCATGGAGTCAACAGACTCACCATGGGAAGGCCCACTCAACAAGCAACAAGTCTATCATAATGAGCTTTGAAGTTATTTACACTACCTTTTATCATAGCAACTACCTGCACTCACAACACACTCAGGCAATGCATTCCACTCACTAACAACTCTCCATGTAAAAAAAATCTACTGCTCACCCCCTTCTTCACCACACCTTTATACAACTTCCAGGGATAGCCTCTCGTTCTTCCCATATTAACATCCATTCTTTTTATAATTTCTTCTATATTAATCGGATAGAATCTTTTAACTAACTTGAAGGTCTCTGTCATATCTCTTCCTATCCACCAACCTCTAATCCACATTCTCTCAAACACTCTTCATAGCCAACACTTTAGAGTCCTAATATCACTTTGATTATTCTCTAGGTGACCAAAGCTGAGCACAGTAGTCCATATGTGGTCTGACCAATGCCTTATATAGAGTCACCACCTCCTTATCCTTACATATAAATGTACTTTTTATCATAGCAACTATGCAATGTGCAATCTTTGCAACATATGTGATGTACCCTCGGAACTTCAGTCCACTGTCCACTATCACTCCAAGATCTCGAATTTCATCCACTTCCTGAAGTATAGCATTAAAATCCTGAAGTATAGCATTTATTAGCATTAAAACTGCAACCCCACTCATTTGTCCAGGCTAAAGCTCTATTCAAATCTTCATGTAGAGAATTAACATCAGCACTATTTGTTGATAATTCTACCTACACTTGAATGTACTTGAAATATCATTAACAAACAAGTTAAACAGTAGGGGCCAAAGAACATATCCCTGAGCACACACCACAAGTCATCTTCTTTTTCTGAGACACAGCTCCATCGTATGCAACCTGATGGTATCATTCCGAGAGCCAATCTCTGATCCATCTAACCAATATACTATCTATTGCTATCCTCTGCAGCTTGTACATCAACTTATCATGTGGTAATCTATCAAATGCTTTTGCAAAATCCAGTAATATCACTGTGTATGATTCTCCCTTATCCAATACATTTGCCACCTTATCATAAGACATGAGCAGATTGCTAAAATAAGACCTGACCTTCACAAATCCATGCTGACCATCATAGAGAATCTATGATGGTCAGCATGGATCCTGTATTCTATTTCTGACCAATTTTTCCAACACTTTGATCACAACTGCAGATATACAGACTGGTCTGTAATTGGAAACTTCTGTTCTTGAACCATGCTTGTGGAGAGGTATTATTTTGCCTTCTTTTGACATCTTCGGAACCTTCCCCACAGCAAGACTTTCATTAAATAATTTGTTTGGCAAATTGTTTATTTGCCAAGGACAAGGGCATGGCTAACTCTCTTGTACATTATGCAGTTAGATGTTAATAAGCCTATGGTGATATGTCATACATTCCCACAGGCTTATTAACATCTAGCCTGAGCAACCCATTGCTTCCTTTCTACATGTTGCACAGCATCATTCACACCATGAAGAAAATATAGAGTAAGGATCAGATTTCAGACTTGCACAAATTTTTTATAAGGAAACAGCATCATTCTAGTTCAAGTTAGGATGATACAGTAAGACTATGGCACTCTCTTGAAATAAATGCTCAAATTTAAAAACAACATTGATGCAAAAGATGGCACCTCAACTCTTGAATGTCTTCATGCTCAGTTAGACCATACATTTGGTGTATTTTAAATAGAGAATATAGGATTGATATTCTTGGAACCCTTTTCAACAGAATGTTCTGTTTGTCCAACAGGACATTCCAACATAATGTCCAATAAACTCCGGGTAACCTGGAGTTTATTCACAAAAAAAAAATGTAGGTACCAAGTTATATTTTTTAGGACTTTGAAATTGTTTCAGAGATTCCAGCATTGTATGGGATTAGGACTCTGTAAAGGTTGGAGTTCTCAGGAACAGGCTTGTGTGTTAATAACATGCTGGATTTTCTTTGGGTTAAAGCCATTTTGTTGCATTCGGATAGTGTTAAGTTCTAGTTTAAGGTCATAACAGTTGAAGCAGATAATGTTTGTACTATTAAGAAGCATTTTGGTGATACCTTTTTTTTTTTTTTTTGAGATAGATGATGCGCGCTGAGTCTTTTTGTATGGATCAGCCTCTGAAGGTAGGTTTATTATATACTGTGTCAGATTAAGAGCAGGAGAAGAGCATGCCCAGGACACGCTAATTTCTGTCTTTTTTTTTTTTTTCTTTTTTTTTTCTCTCCATGAAGAAGGTAGCACATCTTCATTATGTGGCCGAATTGTGAAGACATCATTCCTATATTATATCTGTAATGAAAGATGAGATTATGCAGTAAATAATGAGGCTTCTAGATGCTTACGGTAGTAATTTACTAGAGAAGGAGAGGGAGAATTTTTCATGGCATTACTTTTTTTTTTTTTTTTTTAACAGGAACACATGATGAAATCAAACAATTTGACTGTGTCTGAAAGAAATGCTTTGCTTGAAACAACACATGAAGGCGTTTGGCACAACGTTCCATTCAGTGTGAATAATCACTGGATGTCAAAATTTGCCATGATATCTGTAGCCTGTAAGCATAAGGTTGTTTAGTATTTGTTTTGTTTTTTTTTCAAGAAATCTAAAGAATTTTTTTACAAACAAATGGGGAAAGATCAGTAAGAGTGCCTGAAACTTTGCCAAGCTGTATGTAGGAGAGTCAATACCTTCTGATTGGCCTAGGGAGAACACCCTATTTATGAAATTTTTGTTAGACTCTTCCAGAATGAATTTTCATTTCCTTATATTCCCACCTCCCCTAACAACTTCATCAAGTAAAGAATTCAGTATCTTGATTGGGCTCCTTGTTCACTCTTCACTATGAGTTTGCTGTTCCCTCGTACCACTTGCATAAACCAATGCAAATACGAATATACCCACATGATTTTAAAATACTATAAACAGAAACTACTATACAATTTTTAAAGAGATGCCTTGCACATATCATTATACCAAAATTTGCTAAGAGTGCAATGCAATAAGTCTAGTTCTGGTAATAAAAAAAACAAGCATTAAGTTATAGATACAGCATAAAATGCAAACATATGACTATATTTATAGAAATAAAAATTGGCTGAAACGTCTTTTAGGAATGGTTACATTTTTTTAACCAAATACAATTATTAATTAACAGTAATTCTTACATAATACAAGTATTATAATAAAAAAATGGAGTAATCTAATGAATTTATTAATACCAACAAGCATATCCTACCTTTATTCTCACAACTTCACTTACGCCATGCCTAAATTAAGTAAATATAATGCTATTAGGTCAATTATAAATTTATCTAACTGTACTCTTTCTCCAGATGAAATGGAGATATGAAACAAATGTCTAAATTTGACTATTTCCCATAAAAATTTTCCTGGGAACAATACATCATTGAATTCCAAACCAAACTAGAATTTGATTCCAACAAAGATATATTTTTTCAAAAACATCAATAATACCATAAATAGTAAAATAATTCTAAAACTGAAGTCACCCATGATGATTACTCATTTCATGGCAATGAGTAATTACCTGTCAGGTTGATTTGGTGCTCATCACCAGTAACTGATCTATTAGTCAGTAACAACACCCCACCATGTATTTCATGTAGGTGGACTCCACACCAAATAGTTTCTTACCTCTACATGGAAAATTTTTATTAGTATTGCAATCATAGCTGTCTACTCTATTTGTGACTCAAATCATCCAATATAAGTAGAAGCACACCCTTCTTTCCTGTCTGTCCTTTCTAAAAATACCATACATTTCATGCTTAATATCACTTAGTACATCTGCCTCTAAGAGCTTTCTCACTAATGTATATAATCTGAGACCACACTGTATTTGTCAAAGAAACCAACCCCTTTGTTTGTGATACTCCTGGCATTTGTATACAGATATAACAAGTTACCTCCAGGCAGTCACTTCTGTGGTTTTCATTATCTAGTTATATAGCTTGTAGGTCTCTATTCGTATCTAATGCTTCACTTATGTAAAGATCCTTATAGATACTTACACTAAGTCCAAACTGACTGAGCACACAGTCATTCTTTCATAATCACTTTCATGAGTATGCACAGATTTTCACCATTCTTTCCATCATAATCTAGCTTCCCATATTCTCTGTGTTAGGTCTCATACTATGAAATGTCCTACTGACATATATCAGGAAGTGATGTATGGAGGGCATTGAGTATTGGGGGGGGGGGGACACAAGATTAGTTATGCATATGGGTCTGTACTTGGATCATTGTTATTTAACTTGTGCATTAAATATATTAAGCTGGTCTAGAGGATAATATCCAGTTGTATATGGATAATGCAAAATTGGGGGAGGGTAATAAGGAACATAGCTGATACTGAATCTCCTGCAGACTGATTTGGATAGACTGGCTCTGTGGGTAGATGATGAGGAGTACCAAATCAGTTTTGCTAATTGGAAAGCTATACATTTTAGACTAGGGACAGTGCAGGTAGAATGTTATTATATTAATGAGAATTTACCGTAAACAGTCAGTAAAGTGTTAAAATCCCTCTATCTTAGAGATGGAGGAATTTTGGACAGAAAGTGGGGACCACATTGTAAAGGTGATTATGATATCACATTGGATAACTATAATGATAAGAGAATACTGACTTGTAGGAATAAGGAAGTTATTTTTCCAATTTATGAGGCTTTCATAAGACTAGATATCAAAAGATATATATTTCGGTGATTACACCACATTTTTTATTATTCAGTTATACAAAATACTGAAATAATAGTTCCCCCGACAAGTTTCGTAAATCGTAGGATTTACATCTTCAGGGGGTAAATAGTATAACTTAAAGTTTAAACAAGAGAATTAATAAATACAAATCATAACCGTCTGGCTATTCATAAACTCAAATAACAGAATGCAGATATAAAACATTATTGGCGTTGAACAATACTGGACGATGTTATGTGTTCTTGTTCTCGTTCATACAGTCTGAGCTCAGATTGGGGTAGATTTTTTATTAGAGCTGACCACACTTGATGGGGAATTAAACCTTGATTTTTATTGCATTAGGTTGGGTTTTTTAGCATATTAGCAGCTTTTTTAAATTTTCTTATATAACTGCTGTTTTCTATGTATGACATCGTCGTTTTTTGCCAGAGTACATCGTGTCCAGTGGAAGTGGTATGGAAAGCAAAACCCGTTTTTTGTTCTCTTTTGTATTGTATGTCTTTTTGGTGTTCAGCCATGCATATTTCTCCAGATCTTCCTGTCTGTCCTACGTAGCAAATCCTGCAAAAGCAATGGATTTTGTAGACTCCTGGTTTTTTAAGAGGATGATGAGGTGGTTTTGGTGGATGTAGGAATCTTGAGATTTTTTTCAATAGGAAGGAAGGCTACTTTTATGTTATGTTTGTTCATTAATTTGGCTAGCTTATCTGTAACATTTTTGATATAAGGAAGCGAGATTGCATTTTTGTAATCCTGTTTTATTGTGTTGGTAGTTGGAGGCATTTTAAGGATTCTCTTGATGGTTTTTGTTTCATATCCATTCTGTTGGAGGATTTGTGTTAAGTATTTTAGTTCTTCATTACATTTTTCTTGTGTGCTGGAGATATTGTATGCTCTCTCTCTCGAAGAGTTTTAATTAAGCTTATTTTTTCTGAAGGATGGTGGTGTGAGGTTGCATTTAGAAATCTTCCAGTGTTTGTCGGTTTCCTATGTACTGAGAAGGAGAGTTTACTTTCTTCATTAACTTCTAATAGAATATCCAGAAAAGGAAGTTTTTTTATAAAACGCAATCTCGCTTCCTTATATCAAAAATGTTACAAATAAACTAGCCAAATTAATGAACAAACACAACATAAAAGTAGCCTTCCTTCCTATTGAAAAAATCTCAAGATTCCTACATCCACCAAAACCACCTCATCATCCTTTTAAAAAACCAGGAGTCTACAAAATCCATTGCTTTTGCAGGATTTGCTACGTAAGACAGACAGGAAGATCTGGAGAAATATGCATGGCTGAACACCAAAAAGACGTACAATACAAAAGAGAACAAAAAAAACAGGTCTTGCTTTCCATACCACTTCCACTGGACATGATGTACTCTGGCAAAAAACGACGATGTCATACATAGAAAACAACAGTTATATAAGAAAATTTAAAGAAGCTGCTAATATGCTAAAAAAACCCAACCCAATGCAATAAAAATCAATTAATTCTCCATCATGTGTGGTCCGCTCTAATAAAAAATCTACCTCAATCTGAGCTCAGACTGTATGAACGAGAGCAAGAACACGTGACATCGTCCAGTATTGTTCAACGTCAATAATGTTTTATATCTGCATTCTGTTATTTGAGTTTATGAATAGCCAGATGGTTATGATTTGTATTTATTAATTCTCTTGTTTTAACTTTAAGTTATACTATTTACCCCCTGAAGATGTAAATCCTACGATTTACAAAACTTGTCGGGAACTATTATTATAGTATTTTGTATAACTGAATAATAAAAAATGTGGTGTAATCACCAAAATATATCTTTTGAACCAATTAGCCACAGAAGTCTATGCCTGCAAAGACTAGATATGTTCACCTGAATTCTGTAGAGATGAGAAAACACTTTGAAACAATCACTGGGTAAAGAAAATAATATCTAATAAATAAAATAAAACAGATTTACCTTATGTACATATTTTCATTAGTATAAAATTTTCACTCAGTATCAAAATAAATAAAGTGGATAGATAGATAATGAAATTTAAGTTAATTCTGGAATTTGTGAAGAACTATTTCCCATAAGAGGGATAATTTAAGTTCATCATTTCTATTTAGATTTGGTTGATGCAGCAAGGTCTCACAACTCTCTTTGTATAAATGTTCCAAGAGATTATTACTTTTATGGAGAACCTTAATTTTCTTCCTAAGAATTTGGTGTCTGGTGGGGACATGGAACTTAATGCCATCTAAATGTTCATCATGATGCACAGTTACAGATCTACCTGTTTAGCCAAAATACGGTGGTCTAAAAGGGTGGTCTAAAAGCAGACATTTAGAATTATAGATTTATAGGACAAAATGACACTTGTAGGCCAATGGATCTAAGTAGCTTGGCTATAACATCTGAGTCCCCTTTAACATGGGGAATAGTGATACAGCAGACCACCTCTTAGAAAATCTGCTCATACTGTCCCTTTGCTATCCTTACCAACTGAGTCACTTCTGCCTGCTCTTTATACTCTTCATGTAACTGATTATTACCATTATTCATCTTGTGCTGCCTCCACAGGACCCTCTTCTTCTTCCAGATTTCATGCTTAATCTCATCATTGATTCATTTGCCACCACCCTTATTCAGCCTTTTGATCTTCGGAATATACTCAAGCATTGATATTTTTAAGTATCTCTTGGTCACTTACCAAGCAGCATTTATCTTCTTCCTGCTTAACTCCTTATTGATGCTATAGCTCCAGACTGTCTCATGAGCTTCTCATAATCACCTTGTCAACATATTCACTCATGGTTACTCTGACCAACTAGAAGAAAATGTGATACCCTAATCACAAATCTGCTTATGCAGTGATTATCTAAGACTTTCATCCTCGTTTAACTTACCTTACATACTGCCTAAGATAGTTGTCCATCAAGAACTCAAGTAATTCAGTTTCCTTATGCCCCAAAATGCTATCTCTTCATTACTATAATTAAAATCATCCTTCCTTTGTTTACTAACCCAAGTTGCTTATACATTTCATCACTACCCTCCATATTTCCTGGCATATAGCAATACCCGACTAAGTAACTCTTCCTGTCTAATAGTAGATATGTTTTTTTTTTTTTCTCATGTGGTTCTCACCCATGAAAAACTTCTATAAACCTGTAGTACATTCATACTGTGGGTGGGATAATATAATTTTTTTTTACTTCATCCAAAACCCTGCTCTAGAGAACAATGTTTTCAAGCCACTTTAAAGACAGAATATAAAATATCCATCCTTCCACCTCCTCCCCACCCTCCAAAAAAATAATAAATAAATAAATAAATTTGAAACTCCAGGCTCATGCAAAGTTTCAAAAGTAATAATGATAATGGGAGTTAGCCCTTTATCTTTAGAGGTACCCAAAGATATTTCACTATGTAAAAAGATGATAGACTACTCATAAGCCATATTCATATTGCTAGTGGGTTTGATTAAGGTTTTATTGATCTGACAGTTGTTTTGAGCAGATTAGTTCTCCTCAGAAGACGGGTAAAAATTCCCATGTCAGAAAGTTGTATCTTATTTACATAAGATAAACTCTCATTCGCTGCATAAGTCATAAACATTGACAAAAGAGCATAAAGATATGGATCAGCCAGGTATAGTCTATTCTCACTGTAGGAAACTACAGGAATGGTTTTTATAATTGATAACTGGTAATTAGTTTACAGAATTAACAATGCATATAAAGTATATTAATTAAAGGTAACTTTAATGAATAACTTCTATATTTCGGCAAAGTCACGTTGCCATCTTCAGGAACATAAAGATATGGTATGTGCACGCAGGCACTAACAAAAGCAAATGAGGAAGAAAGCAAGAAACTAATATTGAATTAAGAAACTAAACTTCAGCTGGGCTGAAGTTCTCATAATGTAAGTCTCCCAAATTTGGGGTAGTTTCATGCACCCAAATTTGTTGAGCTTAGGAACGTTTTTTAGAGCTGCTGATGATTCCTTGAATAATCTTTCATATTTAAACTTGCTGCGGTGTATTATTTTTGTTTTCTTCCAACGAATTCTATGGTGGGTATCTAAGGCATGGTCTGCCAGCCCAAAGTGGCTGTACTGGTGAAAACGGATGTAGTCTTTGTGTTCTGAAATCCTGATATTTGCTGTTCTGCCTGTTTGGTTAAAGTAGGACAGTTTGCAGCTGCAAGGGACCTGGTATACACCAGGTAGGTCTAGGGGAAGTGGTTGGTCTTTGGTAGAGCGGATAAGGGATGCCAACTTTTTATATGGTCTGTAACAAGAAGTAAGATCATATTTTTTGAGGATATTGGTTATTTTCTCAAAGGTGCCCTGGATGTAGGTGATGGTGATAGATTTCGTGTAATCTTTATTGTGGGGGGGGTTGTCATTTACTGGTTTTAGTATTTTTTGGATTTTTTTGGGGTTACAGCCATTGGCTAAGAAAGTGTTAGAGTTGAAAGCAATCCCAGGCAGAGAAGGAAGGTGGTTAAATTAGATTGGTACTTGACTGGTACCAGTTATCTCTGAATTTTAGTTTCAGTTGGTCTTTTGGTTGTTCAGCTGCATGAGACTTGAAAAAGAAAAAAAAAAAAATTAGCCTTTGGCTATATGATGGCCTTTTTTTGCTCTCCCTCATACTATCCATCTGTCTTTTCTTTCTCCTAATACTATCTGGCTTTCTTGCATTCCTGTACTAACTATTCTAGGCCTGTGATGAACATCCTTTTACTTTTTCGCCTATAAAGGTCAGATCCAGTCTGGGTAATGGCCTTTCCCATAATGCAGAGCATTAGGCATATCTGAAAGGATGTGTGCTTTGCATTATGGATACTAAGACAATTAATGTGAAATGATTAGCTTCTATATACAATTAGCTTGGCCATGAAGATACTTAACATGCAAACTTTGTTTGATACTTGGATAAAGGATTAAACAAGAATATAATTTCTTGGCATCTTTAATTACATGTTAACTACTTAAGCTCAGTTGTCAGACATGCAAGTAGAAATATATGAAGGCAGTTATGTTGGAAATTCATTTGAATAAAGTTATATCTGTGGAATAGGAAGACATTTCACTGAAACATTAACCTAGTGTTATACAAGACAGTTTCGACACAGTATTAACATATAAATATAAGAGTTGGTTAAAGAATTAAAATAGTTGCTCAGAGAGTGATATCCCACAGATACGTGAATTTTAAGAAAAATTAGAATGTAAAATGGCAGAAGTGTATTGAAATTCATACAGTACGTCTGAAAAAAACTTGACATTACTAAATATTCAAGAACATGTAAGCAGAGCTAACCTTAGATTTGGTTACTTGTTTAAATGGAATGGGAGAGAAAAGGTAACACAATAATTGTTTGTCATGATAAAACCCTAGAGGAAGACAAAAATCTAGGTGGATTACTGTAGTTACTACTACTGTGGAAGATCAAATGTAAGAGCTGATGAAATCAGAGACTAAACAATAATAAAATAATTTGGAAGAAAGTTATACAGGGAACTGTGAAATATTAATTGTGTTGGCTGTCATTAATATCTGGTATATCCCTTGTGGGTACACCAGAAAATGATGATTGTAATTATGGAAAAAATTTAAACCTTAAAATATAGAGTAAAATCTTTTTTTTTTATAATTTTTTAATTATCATATTAATTAGATGCTCCCCCCCCCATTATCACAGTTCAATGAGACATATCTTAATCTTATAGGATATCATGATAGCCATCCAGTTATACATTGGTTTTGGATAGCCATTGAAAAATTTGATAATGAGAGGAGGCTAAGGCTACTACAGTTTGTGACTGGCACTTCTAGTATACCTTATGAGGGATTTGCTGCTCTAAGGGGAAGCAATGGACCAAGGAAATTTTGTATTGAGAAATGGGGGAAGCCAACAAGTTTACCAAGGTAATGAGTTTTCATGAGTTTTCATTCATATATTTCATGAATATATTCTGCTTTTTACTGTTGGTATTTTCTTATTCTTATAGATATTTATAAATCATCAGTTAGTAAAATTCTCCTTTAACAAATTCTAGTAAAAATATATGCTCTTAGTCCATAGTTAGTTATCTTTGAAGCATGTAAACATATTAGAACCGTCTGTGTTAATAACAAATAACTAAAATTTTGAACTAGATATCTGATTCCAGGTGGCTTGGAAAAAATTCAGTAAGCATTCTTTATTTGTTTCAGCCACATTCATAAATACCTTAACATAGTAGTTAATTTCCCTTTAAGGGTATTTCCCTTTTTAAAAAAAAAAAAAAAAAAAAAAAAATAGGACTTCCACCCATAAAACAGCACTTTAGTACTCTGAGTGGACAACAGCAGTTTCGGCAGTTAATGTTAATAAGCTGCTTCAAATTCACACTATGGAACTCTCACCCAATGATATCCTTAAATTAGAGGAAAATGAAAGAAGCGAAGAAGAAAAAGACAAAGAAGATAACGAATAACTTGGTTTTTCATTTTAAAAGGCCTAGAAGAAGCATTTAAACTTCTGAAAAGCTCAAGGCTTATACTTGCTGTTGAGCTATTTTAAACAAAAAGAAACGAAAGTCAACAAAGCAGATGACACTCAAGGCCTTCTTTGAAAACAAAAATGCACTGAAGCTTCCTAATATATCTTCTACTACCTCAACGGCTGCCAATTCACCTGGTGATATAGAAAGCAAATTTTTTTTAAAAGATTTAATTTAAATCTTTTTAAATCCTTTTTAATTTAAAATTTTTCTTATGTTATTTTTTAAATATGTAGCTCTTTGGCCAGTAAAGTCTTTTCTTATCATTTCATATTCATGTTATATAAATATTCCTTCTTACGAACGTAACTCGTAGCATTATTTCTAAGGGAAATAAATTCCCGCTTTACGAATTCCCAATTTATGAACGGTCGCCAGGAACCAATTAATTCATAAAAGGCAGGAACTACGTGTGTGTGTGTGTATGTATGTATTCATGAGCATTGACTCAATTACTTTGATACATTTAGAAAGATATTTAATGACTAAAAAAACCGAGAATTAATTAAAAGCTTTAATGATAAAAAACACAACTAGTTTTGGCTTTTTACAGCCTTCGTTAAGTATCTTTTTAGGAAGGCGAAACAATAATAGAAACTGAAGATTCTAAAAAACTGAGAAGTACAGATAAATTGCAGTACATAATTGAAATAAAAAACGTTGTATAAACATTCAAGTTGTTCTATTTTACGTGCCATTGTTTGTTCTATGCGTGGTAGCAGACTCTCAAGAATGCTAGTACTGAATAACAGCAGCATGGCTATCAGGGATGTTATAGCTTAAATTGTTGTTTAAATGTTCAGGATTAAGGACGATCTCCCTGGATTCCACTATCTTTCTTTCAAATTCATCATGGCAGTGGAAAATGTTTTCAGATCTATCCCAGGAAATTGAGTGACCTTGAAAATCATCATAAGGATTGTTAGAGAAGAGAATATGGCTTGATAAGGCACTGGCATGTGATCTTTTATAGGAGATGTCTCTTTTATGTTCCTCCATACGAAGTTCAATAGACTTATTAGTTTGACCATAATAAGGAACATTACGGTCACACCATAGTTTATATACGCCAGGATATTTCAGATCGTGATGCTTATGCTTAGGATGGCTTATAAGAGATCGGATTTTTGGAAGTGTAGTGAATAACGTCCTGATGTTGTACTTCTTAAGGACTTTAGCCAATTTTTGGGAGACTGAACTGATGTATGGGATTGAGATGCTACCTTTAAAATTGGTAGTTTCTGTATTGCGGTGCCAGGAGAATCTATAAGAAATTTCTTAATGATTTTTTTATAATACCCATTTTGTTCAAAGACATGTGAGAGGTGATTAATTTCTTTTTGAAGTTCATCTGGATCGTTTAAAAGAGAGCATGCTCTGTGTCTCAAGGTGGAAATAGTTCCGAGTTTTTGTGGTGAAAATGATGAGAAAGATTGTGAAGATATCTATTAGTATGGGTTGGTTTTCTGTACATAGAGATTCTAAATTTTCCAGAGCAGCGTGAGAGTTTTATATCCAGGAATGGTAGGGAGTTTTCATGTTCTAGTTCAGCTAGCTATGAATTTTATATTTGGATGTTGGTTATTGAGATGATGAAGAAAATCCATGAAAGAGTTTTTGCTGTCACTCCATATAATAAAATTGTCATCTACATAAAGCTTCCAAACTTTTGGTTTAAACGAAAAGGACGATATAGCTCTTGTTTCAAAGTCCTCAAAGTAAATATTCGCCAGAATAGGGGATAAAGGGTTCTGCATCGCCAAGCCCTGGTTCTGTTTATAGATGGTGTCTTGATATCAGAAGTAGCCAGATTGAAGGCAATGCTTTAATAAAGCAAACATTTTTTTGGATAATTTATCCTTTAGTGAAATTAATACTTCTTCAGTTGGTACATTTGTAAATAATGAAATAATTTCTAAACTGGCTATAATATCATTCTCATTGATAGATATATCTTTTATATGTGATACAAAGTCTGTGGTGTTGTTGATGAACGATGAAGACTTATTAGAGAAAGACTTGAGGTATTTTGCAAGATGTTTTGATAAAGTAAAGCAAAGTTAGACCTACTCAGTGAAAGAATTTCAAATACAAAAAGTAGTCTGGCTTTTTTGTTCAACGAAAAAAGATCTTTAATTGAAAAGCTTGAACAGTTTCTGGATAATGATAGCCTAAATGAGTTTATTTTTAATAGTAATACACAAGCAACACAGATACAAAATAATAATAAGATTACTCTTATCAGGAAATTCGAGAATCTTAAGAGAGTACAAAATACATATGATATTTACAAAATCACATCAAGCCGCATCAATCCAGACAAAGTGGTAATAAACAAATCCTCTCATATTCTTACAGATGTTGAAAAAGATATTCTCAGCAAAGGCCTTAATTTCATTCCTTCACCAAGATTTATTCCCCAAGAAACTCTTCTTACTAAAATGGAAAAAGCTACTTCACTTCTTCCTACTCATTTGGCTAAACTTCTACGTATTGAATCCATTTTTATTATTAATAATGCAAAACCTCCAACAGATAACATTTCTTCAGCTGAACGACAAGCTATTAGAAATCTAAAAAAGAACAGAAATATAATAATTTTACTGGCAGATAAAGGAAATGCCACAGTTATCCTCAATTCTGAAGAATACCATAGTAAGATGCTTCAACTACTAGAAAATTACACATATTCAATATTACAGGAAGATCCAACATGTGAACTACAAAACTGTATTAACAGTTTACTACAGAATACAAGTGAACTTCCTCACAATGTATTTCTCTATGTCTTTCTCTATGCTCCCTACATCCACTTATACCATGTATTTATGGAGTCCAGAAGATACATAAAGAAAACATTCCTCTTCGCCCTATTGTTGAAGGTATTGACTCTCCAACCTACAAGCTATCAAAACATCTTGCAAAATACCTCAAGTCTTTCTCTAATAAGTCTTCATCGTTCATCAACAACACCATAGACTTTGTATCACATATAAAAGATATATCCATCAACTAGAATGATATTATAGCCAGTTTAGATATATTTCAGTATTTACAAATGTACCAACTGAAGAAATATTAATTTTACTAAAGGATAAATTATCCAAAAAGATGTTTGCTTTATTAAAGCATTGCATTCAATCTGGCTACTTCTGATATCAAGACACCATCTATAAACAGAACCAGTGCTTGGCGATGCGGAACCCTTTATCCCCTATTCTGGCGAATATTTACCTTGAGGACTTCGAAACAAGAGCTATATCGTCCTTTTCGTTTAAACCAAAAGTTTGGAAGCTTTATGTAGATGACAATTTTATTATATGGAGTCACGGCAAAAACTCTCTCATGGATTTTCTTCATCATCTCAATAACCAACATCCAAATATAAAAGTCACAGCTGAACTAGAACATGAAAACTCCTTACCATTCCTGGATATAAAACTCTCGTGCTGCTCTGGAAAATTTAGAATCTCTATGTACAGAAAACCAACCCATACTAATAGATATCTTCACAATCTTTCTCATCATTTTTACCACAAAAACTCGGAACTATTTCCACCTTGAGACACAGAGCATGCTCTCTTTTAAACAATCCAGATGAACTTCAAAAAGAAATTAATCACCTCTCACATGTCTGTGAACAAAATGGATATTATAAAAAAATCATTAAGAAATTTCTTATAGATTCTCCTGGCACCGCAATACAGAAACTACCAATTTTAAAGGTAGCATCTCAATCCCATATGTCAGTTAAGTCTCCCAAAAATTGGCTAAAGTCCTTAAGAAGTACAACATCAGGACGTTATTCATTATACTTCCAGAAATCCGATCTCTTATAAGCCATCCTAAGCATAAGCATCACGATCTGAAATATCCTGGCGTATATAAACTGTGGTGTTGACCGTAATGTTCCTTATTATGGTCAAACTAATAAGTCTATTGAACTTCGTATGGAGGAACATAAAAGAGACATCTCCTATAAAAGATCACATGCCAGTGCCTTATCAAGCCATATTCTCTTCTCTAACAATCCTTATGATGATTTTCAAGGTCACCCAATTTCCTGGGATAGATCTGAAAACATTTTCCACTGCCATGATGAATTTGAAAGAAAGATAGTGGAATCCAGGGAGATCGTCCTTAATCCTGAACATTTAAACAACAATTTAAGTTATAACATCCCTGATAGCCATACTGCTGTTATTCAGTACTGGCATTCTCGAGAGTCTGCTACCACGTATAGAACAAACAATGGCACGTAAAATAGAACAACTTGAATGTTTATACAACGTTTTTTATTTCAATTATGTACTGCAATTTATCCGTGCTTCTCAGTTTTTTAGAATCTTCAGTTTTTATTATTGTTTCCTCTTCCTAAAAAGATACCTGATGAAGGCTGTAAAAAGCCGAAACTAGTTGTGTTTTTTATCATTAAAGCTTTTAATTAATTCTTGGTTTTTTAGTCATTAAATATCTTTCTAAATATATATATATGAAAGAATGAACAGTTAACATACATATTTTTATGAAGAATTGAATGACTAGAACCGAGATTTAAGTGAAAAGGTTTTAATATAAAACATGACTAGTTTCGTCTTGTAACAGTCTTCATCAGGTGACATTATAAAACAAAGAAAAAACACTGAAGCTTAAATAAACTATGAACATCATAGAGAGTCTCTATACATAATTGATATTAAATCGTTGTAGTCTGTTCTTTCGTTAGTTGTATTGTTGGAAAAGTGCGTGCTAGTAGCATCTCGTGAATGCCAGTACATGATTACAGCTGAATGACAATCTGGGAGGTTGTAGCTGAAGTTATTATTTAGATGAACAGGATTAAAGATGATTTCTCTAGATTCCACGATTTTTCTTTCTAGTTCATCATTTCAATGGAAGCTGTTAGTAGATTTTTCCCAGCAGACTTTGTGACTTTGGTTTTCATCATTAGGATTAGCCGAGAAAAGGATATGACTTGATAATGCACTGGCTCACTGTCTCTTGTAAATAATTTCCCTCGTGTTCTTCCATACAGATTTCAACAGATTTGTCTGTCTGCCCAAAATAAGGAATATCACAATCATGCAATATTTTATATACACCAGAATGTTTGAATTGATGATGACAAGGTTTTGGGTGGCTTATTAAGAAACGGATCTTTGGAAGTGGAGTGAACAAGGTTCTGATATTGTATTTTCTTAGAACTTTTGCTAATTTATGTGAAACTGTACTTATGTAAGGAATAGATATATTGCCTTTGAATCTATTTGTTACTTCTGAGTGATGTCTAGGAGGATTAAGAAGGAATCTTTCAACGATTCTCTTGGAATATCCATTAACTTCGAAAGACGTTTTGAGATGGTTTATTTCTGTAAGAAGTTCATTTGGGTCATCCAGAAGAGAACTGTGATGTTCATAGTTTATTTAAGCTTTAGTGTTTTTTCTTTTTTCTTTCTTTTATAATGTCAGCTGATGAAGGCTGTTACAAGCCGACACTAGTCATGTTTTTATATTAAAACCTTTTCACTTAAATCTCATCATTCAATTCTTTATATATATATATATATATATAAACTTTTTTGTATTTTTAATTTAATTTTTACATAATCTGAGACCCTGGTCTAGAGACCAAACATAAAACTTTTTCAAGCATCCATTAACTGTAGCAGTAGTCTAACACCAATGATCAAATTCATCTTCTACTTTAAAGACAATAATTAACATTCATGCCCACAACCATTCAAACTCTTGTGGCTTATTGGTTGAATAGCCAACCACTTGGTCAGCTAGGCTGGCAATCATGTAGTTCATCATCGTTATCTGATTTCAAAGACTTCTATGGTAGGAGAAAATAAAGACCACTATGTGTGCCATAAAACTAATTGGTAGAAAAATATTTTTTTAACACTATTAGTTTAGTGATCAGTTATGGTATACTTTGTCAGGAGAAAATAGTGGAAAGTGTTATATGAAATAGATAGGTTAGGAGATATATATATATATATATATATATGTGTGTGTATGTGTGTGTGTGTACATTTTAGGGAAGGGGGGACAAGGAAACATAGACCAGTGCACTTAACAGAATCTAAACAATGTGTAATGGCACACTTATATTATCTATATGAAGTATAATTTCCTCCAAAGCTTTTAAAGAGTCATCTGAAATATTACAAACACCCACACCAATTCAACAAAAATAAGGTATGATCTTATATTGAGTCTGGTCTTCTCTCATAAGAAATCATAAGAAAATCTGATGCACACAAACTCATGGGCACTCATCACATCATTAACTATCAAGATATGGCATAGTACACATGTGCATTCTATTGTTAGATTTTTCAGACATTTAATATGGTGATAATTGCCTGCTTGTAGCTTAACTGTGTATATTCACTACTTTCTCCTGAAGAATCGAACCATCGTTGTTCATGAAACTAATAGTGTTAAAATAAAAATATTTTTCTACCATTAAATTCTGTGTGGTATACATATTACTTAAATAATATTATCATCATTAATAGACATCCTTGAGAGTCGTTAGATTCGTGAGCGTTGCCTCTCCACCTTCTATAATTCTCAGATTTGAGAAGTAATAGAACCTCTGCTGTTTTAACGTGAAGGAGATGCAATGTTTATGCATAGAAAAGTGTCCTCTTCATGAAGCATTAGTATATTGTGTTTAATTTTAGGAATCATGCGAAGCCAGGAAACAATTAGGGGAGTCTTTAACAGGAATAAATGCAAAAAATATATATAATATCAGTGATATTGCTATTGTGTGAGTGTGCGCTGCATACCTGGAATATATGCCCTTGGTATTGATGCAGAACAGTAGCAGGCAGACTCAACATATGAGATTTTGTTTGCAGCAGTGTGTGTGAGATGTATTCATTGTGAAGGGCAAAAGATTTGTAGAAGGAGAATGGAACTGGTGATTGCATATATACAAAGCATTTTGAAAGAGTGATTGTGCCAGAAGTGTGGAGGAGAGAGTAAGAAGTATAACAGCAAAGGTTCTGTTACTTCTGAGTGTGTGTTTTTATATTACCCACACACACATTCAAAACGATTATGTGTGTGTGTGTGTGTGTGTGTGTATATATATAATCCTTATTATAAACCATATTAAGTTGATATTAAATGCTGAAAAATATGTTGTATTTGAAAATAATTGGTGAAATATAATTAATTTTTAATGTTTTCATAAGTGTTTATCTGTTTATTTGTAAGAGTCATTTATGTGTTTTGTTCTAAGACTGTTACATGTATTATTCATATATGAGCACGTGATGCTCAGTACCATAACAAACATCATATGCTCATTTTGGTTGGGTGTGCTGTTGTGCAATTATGCTACCTGTGTTACAAAATTCACATCAATTTGATCATATGATTACATTTTTATTGATATATGAAAGTGTTAAGAACACATCAGCACTCATCTTAATTGGTCCAATGCAATTAATTGCAACCAAATATTGTGTTTGTTTTAAGTATATTAGAAAACAATAATGAAGGAGAATGCTATATTTGGTTGGTTTATTTGAATTACTCAAAGGTGTAAATATAATAGTAAATTTGGAAGAGGAGAATGAGGCTTGCCTCCTTCAACTCCAGTCATACATTCCGCAAAAATTCTGACAGAAAATGGGACATTCAGTAGATTGTTAACAGAATGATGATGTTTTTCATTATAAATATGAGCAAAAATGTTATAAATTATTTATAAAAAATTATATATTAAAAACGTGCTATTATCGGGTCCTAAACAGGTCAGTTCCCTCTTCATGCACACAAAATGGATGAAACTCAGAAAACAAAAACACAAATGACAATGTTCAATTGGATTGGTTGACATAATAACCAATCACAACCATGGATTTCTGGGTGCTGCTGTCTCAGCATGCATCCTGCCTTGCCTTCTGGGTGTTCTAAAATTACTGGAATGCTAAAAATTTCACCTGCTGTACCTTCTGTACATCTGTTTAAAAGCTTGAAGGTGTCTGTATTTGTGACCACACATACGCATGCTATTAACACAGATGAGATGCAATGTTTATGCGTAGAAAAGTGTCCTCTTCATGAAGCATTAGTATATTGTGTTTAATTTCAGAAATCGTGAAGCCAGGAAACAATTAGGTGAGTCTCTAACAGGAATAAATGCAAAAAATATATCAGTGATGTTGCTATTCTGTGAGTGTGCACTGCACACCTAGAATATATGCTTTTGGCACTGATGCAGAACAGTGCAGGCAGACTCAACATATGAGATTTGTTTGCAGCAATGTGTGTGTGAGAGAGAGAGAGAGAGAGAGAGAGAGAGATGTATTCGTTGTAAAGGGCAAAAGATTTGTAGAAGGAGAATGAGACTGGTGATTGAATATGTACAAAGCATGTTTAAAGCAATTGTGCCAGAAGTATGGAGGAAAGAGTAAGAAGTATAACATCAGAGGTTCTATGATGATAAATGTGAATGTCAGTGAAGTTGTTGTTGTATATAACATGGTAGAAGGAAGCAAAGTTGTGTGTAATATGAGTGATAGCATGAATGACATGGTGGAAATGAAGAGAACTACCAGATGGTTATGAGGGACTCCACATAAGCATGCTATCTGTCTCTTTCATTACATGACATAAAATGGTGGAAAAACTCCTAGCAAGTGGTATATGACAGAGAAATGAAAGAGAGGAGAGGAAAAATGTGAGAGAAGAGAATGCAGAATATGGAAGTGCAAATGAGGAAGAGTAAGGAAACAGTTTGGTATGGTAATCCCATGATAGGAGGAGTGCTTGAAGAGAGTGTGATATAATCATGTTTCCCTGGATAATAGATTAAGGATGTTAACAGTGCTGTTAGATGTAAAGAGAGAAGATGAAAGAGATGATTATTTTGGCAGTTTCAAATGACCTGACAAGTGACATGTAGGGTATGTGAGACGATATGAAAGAGTTTCTGATAGAAGCAAATAAGAAGAGTGAGAAAATAAAGGTTGTGAGTCTGCTGCTAAAGTACTAGCTGAGAAGAAGGATCTGCATAGGTTATGCAGTAGAAATAGTGTGGAGTTCGTGAATGTTTGGAAATGAGCTCAATAGACAAAAGGACTTATATAAGGCTGGCGGTTTGCGTTTGAGCATATTTGAAGTTAGGTATCTTGAGAAAGTATTCTTCAATGAGAGTTTTCAAGGACATAATCTAGAGTATTTAGAGAGTTTTTTAATGTTGATCTTATCCATGAGAGATTGGTTGGGCAGCCTACATAGCATGGTTGATGAGTAGAAAGTTGAGAAAGGAGAAACTTTTTCACATTGAATTTGAAGACCGGCGCATTGTATTCCTTTGAAAATGCAGAGGAGACTGTTCCAGAATACAGCAGTAGAAGGAATGAAAGAGGAGAAAATGTGGCTTGTTCCTTGAGTTTAGAGTTGAACTGTGAGGGGTGTTGGATAGCAACTGAATGTGTTTGAATGAAATTTAGTAGAATGTAAGAATTATTGATGGCATCAATTGCCATCAATAATTCTTACATTCTTATAAGTTTATATGAACAATTGCCATGGAAATATTTATATTATATGTATGCTGCAGAAAACTCAACACCTGTGTGAAAAAGTGGTCAAAGTGAATTGACACGAGACAGGTCATTAATCAACCCAGTTGCTCTCTTCTGTATTGATTCAAGTATTTTTAGAGAGCACTAAGGGGCACCACACAAAACATGAGAGTGATGTATTTATTTAGTGATCAAGGTAATGCCAAGAAATCTCATCCTCTTTGCAGATTTGAGTATTGTTTAAGATAATATTAGAAGAAAATGATGCCGGTGAGTATGAGTATGGCTTCCTCAAGTGAGTAGGAGAATGATCATGGTGCTGAAATTGATAATCAACACATTGTGTGAGGGAATTTGTGTATGTTAATACAAAAACATTTGGAATTAAGGGGAAATGTTTGGGACTTAGTTCAGCATTGCCAAAAGTTTTTGGCATTAATCACATAACAACAACTAACTATATATAAAATATATAGTTAGTTGTTGTTATGTGATTTGGAGAGGGGGGGGGGGGGGCAAGGTAGAATGTGGATGGCATGCATCAGCAAATTAGAATAGTGAGTAGAGGATAAATCATTGTTATGGACCATTTTAACTATGGGGATACATATTGGAAGAAGGAACAGTCACAAGAAGTGAAGGAAATGGAATTTATACAGTTGCTAAGAGAAAATTACCTTGGACAACACATAATGAAGAGAACTCATTGTTCAAGAGTGCTGATTCTGATGAGAGCATCAGAGAACTTGGCAGTAACCCAGATAACCAGGTTGCCTCTGAATGAGGACCATGATCAATAATCTTGATCTTAGAGATTGCTAGACCTGCCGAATTTTTAGTTAAGAAAAAAATATATATATGGAATTACAAACAGTTTATGACAAACTGAGGGGCCAGCTTGGAGCAGTGTATAGGAAATGGTCAAAGGATAAAGTGGTATTTGGTATACCCAAGAGTCAGTTGCATAAATCATATAGGAGCTAGATGAATGAGCAGCATTGCAGCATTAAGTAGGCATTGGAGAAAAATTTGTGGAGAGTATATAAAGAGAGAAGTGATGAGCAAGCTCATGAGCGGTACAAAGCATAGACAAGAAGAGCGAGCAGCATGGTAAGGGAGAAAGACAGCTACATACATTCCATTGCATAAAGAGTGCTCCAAGACAAAAGTAGCAAATTACAGACCACTTTATATCTCAGAAGTGATGGTTAAAAGTAAAATTCAGGAATATGGTACTCTGTGGTGGGCAGCACAGCTTTCTAAAAGTTAGGTTCTACCTCAGTAATTTATTCACATTTTATAATAAAGTGACAGTGGAACTGGATAAAGGAAATGGTTACACCATGATATTATTGGACTTTACAAAGGCATTTGATAGAATACCACATGGAAAACTATTTCAAAAGTTTGAACAAATGGGAATGGATATGATGATTAGTAGTATGGATAGGGATGGCTGACAGATAGACTGACCCCAGAGCATAGTATAGGGTGGAGAGTGGAATCTAGGAGAATGAGGATGACTAGTGAAGTGCGCCAGGGCTCCATACTAGAGTCACTGTTCTTAATTGTATATTAAATGATATATGGAAAGATTTAAGGTGTGTGTATGTGGGGGGGGGGGGGGGTCAGTTGTTTGTTGGTGATGTAAAACTGGGGAGGGCAGGGTGATTTAAATAAATTGGAAGTGCAGGCAAATGACAGTGGTTATCAATTTAATGCTGTGAAATGTAAGGTAATGCACTTCAGGATGAAGAGATTACATACTTGTATCATATTTATGGTACTGGATTACAGGAAATTGAATGAAGCTAGGAATCTGTGGTGTTGGTGGACAGAGATTTGAAGTTCCAAGGACATAATGCAAAAATTGGCAAAATAGCTCAAAGGATTGCTTGGATGTTGAAGAAAACATTGACAAGTAAAGATAGGAAGGTTATTATCCCTCTTGATAAGGCTATGATATGGCTCATCTTGAACTACTGTACAGAGATTTGGTTACCTAGGTTTCTTGGGGGATTAGGAAGTGGTGAAAGGATTTAGAGATGAATGACGAAGCTGGTGACAGGTCTGTGGAATGCTCCCTGAAGATAGATTGAAAGTATGTAAGTTGTAGAGGTTAATTGACTGGCAGAGGAGAGGAGAGGACAGGATAGAAACTTATCGGATACTAAAGAGGTTCTATAAGATTGACACAAGAAATTTTTAGAAAATATTAAAGATGGAAACTCAAATTTATGTAGAAGTAATTTTAATAGATGTAAAATTTTCACCTAAATATTCAAGGCATCTTCAGTGCATTACCAATGAAACACAAAATAAAATGCACTAAAATAATTAATTTTAAAGGCACCACTACAGCAATGGTCACTAAATTCCTAAATTAAGATAATTCCCAATAAAGAGTTCACTAGAAGATGAGATTATAGTTACGAGATAGCAGCAAAAAAAGATAAGTTTTCGTTATTATTTATTGGAGTGTTTATTTTAAATTATGGGGAAATCTAAGCTAGATAGAACACATAGTCTGTGAGTAGTTTGCAGTTTTTGCAGTTAATGATTTTACTTTGTACTTAAAATGTAATATTTCAGTATAGTTTGTAGTATTTTTTGTGCAGTGTGGAATTTTGTGATATACGGCGCTTGTGGCATGTGCACATCCCAGCAATTAGATATGTGGCACGTGAGAGATCAGGGAGAGCATGTCTACAGAAAATGTGGAAAATTAGAAGAACTTTGTGATTTAGAAATTAGTATAATGGACCTTGGCAGCATTATGTCAGAAACGGGTGAATACAGAATGAGAGACAAGTAGCATAATCGAGAGTGAAGAAAATGAGTGGAATGTGAATGAAAATATAAAAGTAGAGAGCGTAGTGGGTTTGAAACATTGTGAAATTTTTGAAGATGGGTTGATTGGGAGGATGAATGTAGAGCAAGAGTAGGAAGCTTGCAGAGAGAGAGAGAGAGAGAGAGAGAGAGAGAGAGATGTGCTGAAAGAAGAAATGGAATGTATCAGCAACTAGATGAGAAGCATAAAAGAAGTGGTTAGGTGACCGGAAACAATGAATGCAAAGCAAATCAGAGTGTGTGTTGGGGGGGTGATAGAAGGGGGGAGAATAGGAGAACCAGTTAAAGAGAGGGAATCAGAGAAAGGCAAGGCAGTGCAGAAACCAGGGATGAGAGATGACAGGATGGTAGGTAAGTGGGGGGATAGAAAGTGTTAGAGCAAGGAAGAAACGGAGTGGTGAGAGGTATAATGTATGGAGACTCGATGATTCGTGGTGTACAAGATAGAATGGCAGAGAAGTCTTTACTTGGAGGAATAATAGATAGTGTGACTATGGCAATTAAGCAAGGTGAAAGGGTGGATGAGATGATGGTTGGCACAAATGATTTCAGAGGCAATGTGAATCAAGTGGCAAGAGATCTGAGGTTCATGCTTGAGGTTGTTTGGAAGAAGACTGAGATTGGGGTGAGGAGGTTGTCCAGGTATGATAACGAAGAGCTGTGCAGAACAGCATCAATAATGAATAGTATAATACCCAGAATGTGTTGAAAGAGAGGCTTGGATTACATGGATGCTTGGAGGGCATATGAGGACATAAATGAAATGCACGTGAGAAATGCTGCGAATTTGAATGAGGAACGACATAGACATCTAGAGAAAATGTTGTTCTCTGAACAAGTCAATGTGTCAATGCAGGGAAATTAAAATTATCATTGTCGGGTGGTAGCAGGGCAGCCTCTTGTAGGAATAGTTGCTTGGGAGAAGGGGGATTACATTTTGTAATGCTTAATCCAGTGCATTCTGGAGGGGATAATGATAGGTACAGGAACAGTGACCAATGCCTTGATTTTTTATACTAATGCCAGAGGTATCTGGAATAAAGATGAATTGGTGGCACTGATAGCATCTGCATGTCCAAAGATTATTGGGATCTCTGAGAGATAGTTGACAGAAGATGATATATTGACAGGAATAGAAATGGCAGGGTATAGCATTTTTCAACAGGATAGGAAGGGCAAATGCAGAGGTGGAATGTTTATGATAAGTGATGAGTTATCAGAGTGGAGGATTTGGAGGGCAATGCCACTAATGGTTTTGAAAGCATATGGTGTGAAGTAGAGGCTGACAGGATGTTTAGTTGGCCATTGCTATAAGCCAGGAAGTATAGAGGGTGAAGAGCAGGAAATGTTTAGTTAGTTGAGTTTGGCGAGTGAAAAAAAAAAAAAAAAAAAAGATTGTTATGAGAGATTTAACAATAGCAGTATAAATTGGGAAAAGAGGAAACTGCATATAGTAGTATGGGAATGGAATTTATGGAATTCTTGAGGGACAAATGTCTTAGATAACATTAGACAACATTTAGTCAGAGCATTAAAAGATCTGATTATAACTCAGATGGCATCTCTGCCCCCAGTTGGAGAGAGTGGCCATTTGGTTTTTATTTGAAAGATGAATAGACATGCAGGAGTATCAAAGAGAAAGGAGTGTATGTGGAATTATAACGCATGTGATTATAATAGTCTTAGATGTCAACTTGGGACAGTTACATAGATGGAGGAATTGGAAGAGCAAGGTATCACAGTGCTTGGGAATTTGTGAAGGAATATTTATTAGTAGCAATAGGAAGTTGTATACCATGAGTGAAGAAAACAACTTAGTGTAAAGTGGATGGCAAACAATATAAAATGGGAACTGCAGTTAAAAAAGAAGTTATGGAAGAGATATAAGGAGTGGGGTGGGGTGAAGAACAGATGCATGAAGAATATAAGACTCAGGCAAGAAGAGTGACTGATATGGTAAGGAAAGCAAAACTGGAATATGAGAAAAGATTGGCTTTGAGATCCAAATAAAATCCTAAGGAATTCTTTTGTTATGTAGCCAGTAGGAGGAAAAATGATTGTGGACAAATGACTGATGCAAAGGACATAGAAGATTATTCAGTGAACACTTTATTAGGGTATTTCATCCTGGAGAATTAGGGTTCTATACTTCTCCAGGATGAAATACCCTAATAAAGTGTTCACTGAACAACTCCACTGTTTTTTTGCATCAGTCACTCTATTCCCATCTTTCTATGGAGTAGGTTTGAGATTTAGAAGTGCATGAAGAGAGTGTTTCAAACACAGAGTACTCTAAATGTAAATAAAGCAATGTAGAAGTAGAAGTGATATGATCAAGACTTTAAAACTGTTGAGAAATAGTTTCAAGGTTGACACTGAGGTAGTCTCTCATATGGTAGAACAAGAGCAAGGAGCTAGGACAAGGGACCACCTCTGGAAGTTGCAAAAGAAAGTCATGTGCAAGAGGGTGAGGAGTAGTTTCTTTGCATGGAAGGTGGTTGAACCATGAATGCATTTCCTGATAGAGTAGTGAGAACACGAATGGTCAGTGAGTTCAAGGAATGGTATGACAGACTTCATGTTTTCTAGAGCAGGCCTCACACAGGAATTTACATAAGCTTGATATAATAATATTTCCCATACATGAGATAACTGGAGGCTATCAGATCTGTTTTAGTTTGGTCAGTGTATATCAAATATCAAAGGCATCTTCAGTATGTTAATAATGGAACACAAAATAAAATGCAATTAAATAATTAATTTTAAAAGCACCACTATAGCATAAGTAAGACAGCAGATGGTCACTGAATTCCTAATTAAAAAATAATAGTAAAATAAAAATAAAAAAATAAATTAATATATTAAGATAATAATCAGGAATTTCTATAAGCTTTATACAATAATATTTCCCATAAATGGGATAACTAAAGGCTAATCAGATCTTTTAATCTATTATATAATGAAACCTATGGAGCATTCATTACTAAAAATTCACACATATACCACAGTAATTCAATTTTAATAATATGTAGATATTTTGTCTTAAGTATCTTAAGACATCATTAGTACAGTTATTTCAAACAATGCTGAAGCCTTACATCACAGACCCAATCTTAACTATAATGACTGTCTCACTATCCCAAAGATCTAGGAAATTATTATCCTCAACTGTGTAAAATAAATTTATCAGATATATTTTAATTTACAGCCGAATATTTTAGTCCTTGAACATGCTATTGCACGCATAGAGGGATTCCAATGTAAACATGCACACTAACTGTTCCTTTGAATGTAATTCCTAGCATTGTTTGTAATAACTGTACTGATGATGTCTTAAGATGAAATATCTACCAACTGTGGTATACGTGAATTTTTAGTCAGATCTTTGAAGTTTACTTAGTGTAGAATGGCTTCATAGCTCTCTCTTTGTACAGGATGTTTCAAAAAGAATGACCTGATTTCAAATAATTATATTTAATAATGAAAATGTGGTACAGTTACAAAATAAATTACCAAGTATGAAGTAAGGCTTAAAGTTTCACTCACCACAATTACAAATGCTCAATGTGCCCTCCTTTGTGGTTCATGGTTGCTGAAACACCCTGTGTAACTGATCTACAAGGAATCGACTTCTGTTTTTAGAGTTTAGTTTTCTTCCAGAGGACCCTATGTTTAGTTAAGATGTCCTCATGTTCCATTAGGACAGACTGTAAGTGAGGAAAGGAAGGTAGAAATCTTCCTTACAGTTGGAACCATTAAGACATTATATCGTGCTCATAATGTATCTTCTTTTGAAGATCTTATACAGCAAGAATTGAATTATATCAAATCTGCTTTTATGAAAAATGGTTTTAATGAGTCCTTTATCAAGAAAGCTTTTAACAGCTTTAGGCTACTTGCCTCTATATCTTTTGAAGATATCTCTAGGATTCCACTTCTATATATTAAAGGAATTTCTGAACATATTGCTAAAGTTCTGAGACCTCTCAACATTGCAGCATCATTTTGTCTTGTCAGGAAGATTTCTACCTTCCTTTCTGTAACTAAAGACTAGCTTTCTTGAAGAACATAAATCATATGTCTGGTATCATGAAACTAAGCAGTCTGGCCTAGCAAAACATACCATCTCAACTAAACATAGGGTCCTGTGGAAGAAAACTAAACTCTTACACAAAAGTCTATTCCATGTCGATCTGTTACACAAAGAGAGCTGTGAAACCTTTCTACACCAACCAAACTTTAAACTGATCAGGTGGCCTTCAGTTATCCCATTTATACCTCCAGGGAGAATGTGCCAACACCATCAAACGATTTCCCCTACTAACTGCGCTCAAAGCTGCTTAACTTTTTGCAAGCCATTAGTAGTAGAGGCTCTACCAATCGACCAACATGTAAATTCTGGATTATTATCTTATTATATTAATTTATTTTTTATTTTTATTTTATTTTGTTTTAAAGTTAGGAACTGTTAAATCTTGAATGAAGGAGAAATTTATTGTACTACATTTCATTCAGATTTAACAAGTATCAAAACTCTCGGAAAAATACTTGTATATAGGTAAAGGTGAAATTGATTGTAAAATAACGATAAAATCCATGATTTAAAGATTTCCTTATGTAATATAATATTAAGTGTCTTTGTGAATACAACAGAGGTTGAAAATAGGTGAAAATATGTTAGTATGCCAAAGTTTAGATCAAAGTTGCAGAAGAGATAAGTGGATTAAAAACATGTCCAGAGGCAGTCACATATGCAAAGTCTAAAGGGCGCGTGGGAGTTTCCCGTGGACATGCTAGGAGGAATGATGGCACGGAGTGCAGAAGAATTAGGTACTGGGTAAAAACAATGACGTAGTAGGGGAGAATATCACAGCAGTGAATATATAGAGCTTGGCAATGCCAACTTGGGGCCCTTTTTCTATCTTGTTCCTGTCATTCCCGGAGAAGGAAGTTCCAGTGCGGTTGAGAAGGATGATGGCTATAGGCAGCTATGTGGTCAGACAGAGATCCAGCACGAGCATAGGCCTCAGCACAGCGGTATAATCAGCGTACACCGAGATGATATGCGGAACCACGTGGACCGATCCCCACAGACCAGCTTCGCTTACATCGAAGGAAGTGAATCGTGAACGTATTCGCTAGTCAGTCCTCTCTGAAAGCAGTAAACCGGAGGAAGAAACAATGAGCCGTAAGAATAGAGCAGATGATCGAAAGAGAAAGCCAGAGTGATCCTAATGCCCCGATAATGTAAGAGCTTTTTAAATCTTTTGTATATACAGGAATGTTAGAATGTAACAAAGATAGGAACTGATAAGTTATTGGACTTTGGAAGTGTAATAGGACTTCAGCATCTGATCCACATATAGAATGTTATAGCTCTGTATATGAGGACTTGCAAGGTGTTTTGATTGAAGGTATAGTTTTGTTATAGTCAGTTATTTTCTGAGACCAAGATTTGGTAAATGATTACCTAAGAATGTTAAGTAATTAGAAAGAATTCATAATGTGTTTAGTATTAGATATTGATTCATGTTGAGAAAGATTAAGAATGCCCAGGTTACACTTGCATGATTGAATTAGTTTAGTTAAGTAATTATCAGTAATTGTACCATGTTTTTTTCATGAATAAATCCTTTCTAGTCAACCTAATAACTTGCCTGATCTGTGTTCTCAATGCGCCACTCATCAAGTAGAACCTGTGCGAATCAAAATTTTGGGGACAGCCACTACTGTAGTAAATTTGAGACACATAAGTTTTGGTGAAATTTGGAATAGTAATTGTATGAATATTGAATACTGTGCCATTCTGAGTGTTTTTCTGCCAGGCGACGAAGCTTCTCTAGTCTAATAATTTTGAATAGCAGCATTAACAAATAAATTTTTCCAAAATTAGAAACGGGGTTAATACCAGAATTATAACAAAGGGATTGGCTCTAACCTGAAGCAGTGTCTTTGTTAACAGTGCAGTGCACCATCATTCAATACATTTATAATGGCCAGTAGATAGAGAAATAATAAGATTTGTATGAGTGAGGAATTAATGAGACTTAAGAGAGACAAATGAGTAAGTAAGGTAGATAGGTAAAGGCATATATCAAATTAACGTAATTTTACATTGGCCCAGCCGGTAGAATAATTGAAGATTTAATTGGAGATTTAGTAAGATCTGATATAGGTAAATATAACAAAAATTTAAAAATAACAAATTCAACATAACTTCACAGAACCATCTGCTGTCATACTTATGCTGTAGTGAAACTTTAAAAATTAATCTTTTATTACATTTTATTTTGTATTTCATTATTAACATACAGACGATGCTTTTAATATTAAGTGAACTCTTCACATCTATTAAAATTACTTTCACATAATTTTGAGTTTCTGTCCTTAATTTTTACTAACATGACAACTTATGTACTTATTTTGAAAAATAAAGTTTTCAATATATGACAAGTAGGGATAGAACAAAGAGTGTGCAGACTAGATTTTTGGCTCAGTGAGTGGTGAATGAGTCAAATAGATTGTTAGATGTAATTGTGAATTTCCCAATGGTAAATCGGTTTAAGGAGAGGTATGATAGGTATTGTGTGATAGTGGTTAGTGCAGGTCTCCCACAGTGAGTCTTTTTGACTCCATGGAGATACCCAATATTGTGATGCTAATAATAATATGTAGTTTCTTTCGGTATATAGCCAGTTTGGTTGGCTGTATCCCAAATTGTTATCTCATCTTTGTTTATTCAGCATCCAAGTGATCAGTCCATGCTCCTTATTCCTTTATAGATTGAATCCTGTGGTTTCAAACTTATAAACTCAAGAAGCCGCTTCAGTTCTTGTCTGAAGTATTCTTATATGTAGAGCTTGCATAAGTAACCTGTGCATATACATCAGTGTGCCTATTATATGGGATCACAAGAACTGCCCATTATTCTGTACAAAAATCAATTGTAGATTGAATGTGTGTGTGGTTATCAAGAGTGTGCAGACTAGATTTTTGGCTCAGTGAGTGGTGAATGAGTCAAATAGATTGTTAGAGATAATTGTGAATTCCCCAATGGTAAATCGGTTTAAGGAGAGGTATGATAGGTATTGTGTGAATAATGGTTAGTGCAGGTCTCCCACAGTGAGTCTTTTTGACTCCATGGAGATACCCCATATTGTGATGCTAATAATAACATGTAGTTTCTTTCAGTATATAACCAGTTTGGTTGGCTGTATCCCAAATTGTTATCTCATCTTTGTTTATTCAGCATCCAAGCGATTGATCAGTCCATTCTCCTTATTCCTTTATGGATTGAATCCTTATACAATCAGCCTAAGATTAATCACCTAAACTTTTTAGGTGGTTCAAATAGTTTATAAGACAAATCTTATAAACTCAAGAAGCTGCTACAGTCTTGTCTGGAGTATTCTTATATGCAGAGCTTGCATAAGTAACCTGTGCATATACATCAATGTGCCTATTATATGAAATCACAAGAACTGCCCATTATTCTATAATAAATTTAGTTTAATCCTTTATCCAAGTGTGAGCAAACCAAGTTTTGCGCCTGAAAGTATCTTCAGGACTGGGTTAAGGTGATACAACACCAGGGCAACTCGTTGCAAAGGTGGAGCAAGCTACCAACACTCCTATCCTAGTATCTCCTATAATGCAAAACACATCTCCTTGCGGATATGTCTAATGTTATGCATTAAGGGAAGGGCCACTACCCAGACCGGTTTCGACCTTTATTGAGGTCTCTTCAGTGGGAGCCAGACCCAAGTCGAGATATCAGGCAGAAGCATTAGCAGGTCATCTCCACCTATAGGAATTGCCAATTGGTGTGTCACCCTTTTTTAATAAATTACTCTGGATTTAGAGAAAGATGTTGAAAGTTTATTTTCCACTTGGTTAGAGTATAATAAATTTAGTTTAATCCTTTATCCGCAGACTTAGGCACAAACTTTGTTTGCTCACACTTGAATAAAGGATTAAACTAAATTTATTATACTCTAACCAAGTGGAAAATAAACTTTCAACATCTTTCTCTAAATCCAGAGTAATTTATTAAAAAAGGGTGACACACCAATTGGCAATTCCTATAGGTGGAGATGACCTGCTAATGCTTCTGCTTGATATCTCGACTTGGGCCTGGCTCCCACTGAAGAGACCTCAATAAAGGTCGAAACCGGTCTGGGTAGTGGCCCTTCCCTTAATGCATAACATTAGACATATCTGCAAGGAGATGTGTTTTGCATTATAGGAGATACTAGGATAGGAGTGTTGGTAGCTTGCTCCACCTTTGCAACGAGTTGCCCTGGTGTTGTATCACCTTAACCCAGTCCTGAAGATACTTTCAGGCGCAAACTTTGTTTGCTCACACCTGGATAAAGGATTAAACTAAATTTATTATACTCTAACCAAGTGGAAAATAAACTTGCCCATTATTCTGTACAAAAATCAAAAAAGTGTTGAATGGACATAAAATTAAAATGACAATAAAATGAATACATCACACTTCATTTTTTTTTTTTTTTCACTTTTATATGTTAAAATAGAAGTGAAAAAAGTTACTATTTTCACCAAGTGAAAATAGTACAGTTTCACTTGGTGAAACTGTACTGTAGCCAGTTATAGTACAGTTTCACCAAGTAACCACTTTTTGGACTTGTAGTTATTAGGTTCATACTGTTAGGAATATTATTTTGGGATGTGAACTGTTCTTCTAATTTTAATAGTTGTAGTCAATATAATTCTCAGAATCCTAAAACATTTTTAATAAATTTAGTTTAATCCTTTATCCAAGTGTAAGTAAACAAAGTTTGCGCCTGAAGTATCTTCAGGACTGAGGCAACTTGTGGTAAAGGTGGACCAAGCTCTCATCACTTGTCTTAGTGTCTCCCATAATGCAAAGCACATCTCCTTGCAGACATGTATAATGCTGTGCATTAAGGGAAGGGCCACTACCCAGACCAGTTTCGACCTTTATTGAATGTTCAAGTACAGGTCAAACTCCAAAAACTCTGCATTGTTCCTCTCAGTAACAGGCTCACCTTGCCACTGAGAAGAACTCTCAGCGTTGGCTCTATCCTGTGGCAAGTTCACCACACCCCACCACCGATCAGAGCTGCTCATTTTCTCATATGTCATCTGAGGGGTAACAGCTACAGTCGTGCCTCAGTTAACTACATGGGCTACAGCATTGCCATGCAGTTAATTCTAAAATACAGTCTACATTACTATGAAATAGACTTCGACAATGTCATCGACGATTTTTGCTAATAGAAAAGCAAGAAAAATAACATTTTAGAATTTGAAATTAAAGTTTTACTTCAAAAATAAAGATAGTGTTTTAATTTATTTCCCTATACGTCGTTTTGACTTTTTTGTTTTAATTTATTTCCCTATACGTCGTTTTGACTTTTTAATATTTTTGTATATTGAGAGGGCGGCAACAGCTCTAGCTACGCCACTGTCATCAGGTGCATAAAAACTGAAGGGAAAAAATCGAAAAATACACTAAACATTACAAGATATAACTTATTCTATTAATATGGAATGTTGTCATTGGAAGTAAATTCTGGATTGGGCTATACCATTGGGTATGCGAGCATGGTGGTAATCTCATGTTCACCATAGTTTAGTTGAACATCACAGGAGAAGAACACTTTATGGATTTCAGTATTTTTCTCTCAAGCTCATCATAGCTTATTTTAGTTAAATAGATGATTACCTTAAATTTTAGAATCTAGAGCACTTGTTCATTAAATCCAATTATGTTGAGAAGGTAGCAGTTAAGAAAATATCCAAAGCAACACAAATGTGTCTGTTCCACAATCTGATAATTTCAGCATACCTGATCCTTATGATTGTAAGTACTTCTCTATGGAGCT